>NW_026606936.1:0-175000 GCF_029890125.1 Rhinichthys klamathensis goyatoka
TCATCATTCAGTATTCCAGTATTCCTCAATTAACTTGTTTTTGATCATCACAAATCCTTATTTTTATTTTTACTTTCTTACTTTTTGAATAAAAATAGTTTTTGTATCACAACCCTTCTAATGCGCAACATGGGTCTAAAAGACCCGTATTCATTTCCTATGTTATTTCAGTGATGGCTGAGTGTTTTCTTTGCTGAATCTTTAAAATATATGTATTTTATCATTTGTTATTCCATGTATTCATTAAATATCTTGTTTTGATTTCCACAAATCATTATGTTTATGTTTCCTTTCTTACTTTATAAACAAACACAGTTTTTGTATTTCTACATCAATTTTACATACATGGGTCTAAAATGACCCGTATTCATTTCCTATGTTATTTCAGTCATGGCTGAGTGTTTCTTTGCTGAATCTTTAAAATATATGCATTTTATCATTTGTTATTCCAGATATTCATTAAATATTGATATTTATGTTTTCTTTCTTACTTTATATACAAACAGAGTTTTTGTATTTCTACATACATTTTACATACATGGGTCAAAAATGACCCATATAGAAACCTTTGATATTTGCACATATTTGCAAGTAGGAACATATTTACTGCATAAATACTATTACTATGGTATTATTACATAATACTATTCACCTGCCACACATTTCACAATTCAACACTGCTGCTTTTGTATATTTGATGCAAGTCTTATTTTATTTTAACCACAGAAAATATTTGATATTTGTAAAAGATAACTGGACATAATATTTGAATATTAGGCTATGGTTACTTGACCACGAAATCCTAGTGAGAAATTACTTGTGAGAAAGAGAAACATATCCAATACTATTAGCTAGCTAGCTGTCGACATATTCTATTCTAGCTAGCTAATGTTAGCTACACTAAAAAAAGATGGGTTTTTAAAGGGGAACTCAGCAACTCTAGCTATTTCTTCGCTGATTTTCACTTTTGTTGTCGCATGTTTTCTCAACGAGCTCCCCCTACAGCTGTGGGATGTATATTTCACAACAATGTTGTAAAAAAACTCACTTGCGGCCCCTCCTCCCCCTTTCTACCGCTGCTCATGAGCATTTGTTATTATCGGAGCCGGCCAACTTTATCGTGTGGAGCTATACCGAGGTGGGTAATACATCATACACATTGAGGGCGGCGTGTGTGTTTATGTCGAATTGCCATAAAGCATTTTGTGTTTCTCGCTCGTTCTCGCTTCTCACAAGACTTCCTGTTTCCAACTTACTGGGACGTAAGTCCCCATGTTGCAAGGTTGGTTTTCCGCCTAGGAACGTTGGGGGGAGCAGGGAAAGTCACCATTTTCACCAGAACAATTATTAAACCATCCAAATGATTTCTAAACGGTTTCATTAAGTTGAAATAGTTGCCAAATGCCCCTTTAAAGCTTATTTACATGTAATAGGCCTAAAAGTTCTATTAAGAACCGTATAGTCTTGAATAAGCCATTATGCTGAAATGGTTCGATGTGTTAAGAGTTTAGGGTCCTTTTTTCCCCGCCTTTTTGATTTTAAAATCTGTAACTGTCAAAGCCACCTGAAATAACATAGGAAATGAATACAGTCATTTTAGACCCGTGTATGTAAAATTGATGTAGAAATAAAAACTGTGTTTGTTTATAAAGTAAGAAAGAAAAAATAAACATAATGATTTGTGGAAATCAAAAACAAGATATTTAATCAATACCTGGAATAACAAATGATAAAATACATATATTTTAAAGATTCAGCAAAGAAACACTAAGCCATGATTGAAATAACATAGGAAATGAATACGGGTCATTTTAGACCCATGTATGTAAAATTGATGTAGAAATACAAAAACTGTGTTTGTTTATAAAGTAAGAAAGGAAACATAAACATAATGATTTGTGGAAATCAAAAACAAGATATTTAATCAATACCTGGAATAACAAATGATAAAATGCATATATTTTAAAGATTCAGCAAAGAAACATTCAGCCATGACTGAAATAACATAGGAAATGAATACGGGTCTTTTTAGACCCATGTTGCGCATTAGAAGGGGTATCCATAGCTTGCGCATCAAAGGGTTAAAGAACTTTCCCCCATTGCCTTTAGCAACATAGAAACGGTCAAGTCTAGCTCCTGACATATTATTTGAATTAGCTTTCAACCATGAGTACTGTCTACCCCAGGAAAAGCCTCCCTCCATAGATCTACTAAATAGTGATCATTAAGTAATTTCTTTAAACTCTCAGCAGAAGGTGGATGAGGTTCATCATGATTTCTATCCACATCTGGATTAACAGTACAATTAAAATCACCACCAAGTACAAGAATATTTTCCTGAGGACACTGTGATAAAGCATTAGAAAAAACATGATACGCTCTTGACCAGTATTTGGAGCATACACATTAAAAAGGAAAAATGTACATCACCCATATCAATATCAGCTCTCAAAATCCGACCAGGCACAACCTCAACCATATCTGGTTGACTACTAACAGATGGAGAAAAAAGAATGGCAACACCAGCACTAAGGTTTGTTCCATGACTTAACAGAACATTGCCTTTCCAATCACCAATCCACTGTGTCTGATTCTGCTGATCTTAATGTGTTTCCTGTAATAAAATCACATCTGCTTTCTTTAAGTGCAAATAATCGAATAAAGCCGCTCTCTTTTCTATACCCCGACAACCATTAATATTAAAAGTTCCAATGTTTAAGGTTGTCATGAGGAAAGAAAATAAACCCCAAAAAATCACCCTGTTAATAAACATGGCTCAATTAGTATTTCTTGTGACAGATTTTCAGTCTTTTTTTAACAGCGCTCACATGTTTCTTGAGTCTATACCGTTTTGGCTGATCAAGCTCCTCCAATGAAGCTTTTCTCATAGCCACAACACAAGAATCAACAAAAAGTTGCAAATTAGTGAAATACTTCTCTAATCTTGGTCTTCGCTGATTAAAAGTGCTATCAAGGAAATCGTTAATTTGTTGCACTGTATAATAAGGTGGCTTCATTTGAAGGCTGTATTGTTTGTCTGCAGAACTTCCTTGTGAACTAACATCAGTGAGATAATCAACAATATCAGATTCCTCACTATCAGAATCGATATTTTCCGACTGCGTCTCACCTCTCTCGGTGAGCTGGTCCACGTCACTCAGTGACAGGCCAACAGACGCTCGCGAATCCCGCGACTCTCCGGCCTCCGCGAGCTCCTCTGGCTCCCGCGGGCGCGCTGGGTCACTGGTTCCCACAGCGGCGATCTCAGCCCCACTGCTGACATTATCACACTCACTAGTGTTCACTAAACACTTTTCAGCATCCACAGAAAGACTGTTAACTGTGTGCACTTTCGGATTTTCTTCGTCTTTAGACAAGGAATCCGATACATCCAGATCAGTTTTATTACGGTCTACATCCTGATTAATATTTTCCGAAGTAGAAGCCACTTGCTCCAGAGATATATTAGATCCAGTCTCATTTTGTTCAGTCACCTTATTAGATGGACATTTTTGTTTTGTGTGACCAAAAATTCCACAAGAGAAACATTTCATTGAATCCGTGCTGATAAAATTTTTATAATCTTTACCTGACAAAGTCAATTTCACGGAAACATCTAAATTTTGAAATTCAGCATTCAAAATCATAAAAGTTTGACGTCTGAAGGACATCACATGTTTCAAATTTGGATTTTTCACACCGAGGGGGATCATTTTATCGGCATCAGTATTTTGCCATAGCGGCCAAGTAAACGCTCAAGTGAATCATTGGAAATAAAAGGCGGAACATTGGACAGAGTTATCTTTTTAGAAGGGCTCGACAGCGGTAAAACAGGCAGAAAAACATCACCAACAGATAAGCCAACTTCTACTAAATGATGAACCATAGACTCTTCCTTCAAAAACACAACGACAGCTTTATTCATTCTAGATGCTGACAGAATGTTCCGCGCACCTATTTCACTACTAACAGCAGTCAAACAGTCTTCGACTGTGATCGAGTCATCTGGAACACATTTGCAGCCGTTCCGGGCTGTTAAGGCAGCAAACCCGTCAGAGTCTGCCGACATTCCCACAACCCCTAACAACTAACAAACTAAACTAAACTAAATTATTAAAGAAATAGGAAAAAAAGGGGAAAAAAACTCACTCAAACACGCCGCCACTAGCTCAAACACTCACGCGCTCCTCCCAGTCACTCCGCACATGCGCACAGACAGAGAGAGAGAGAGAGAGAGAGAGAGAGAGAGAGAGAGAGAGAGAGAGAGAGAGAGAGAGAGAGAGAGAGAGAGAGAGAGAGAGAGAGAGAGAGAGAGAGAGAGAGAGAGAGAGAGAGAGAGAGAGAGAGAGAGAGAGAGAGAGAGAGAGAGAGAGAGAAACCCTTACTTATTAGGTCTCGAGCATGATGGTGTGAGGACCCTTTTGGAATTGCTCCGTTTATTTCACAGATTATAATTCTAAATCAATAAACACAATTTAGTTTCTAATAAGCATGTGAGGCCTTAGTTTCTAATATGAACAATATAAAACTTGTAAGCACATTAAGACGGCTCTAATGTGATGGACACTATAAACCATTAGTGCTTTCACAAATTCAAAAACAATACAAAGCTTAAAGTCTCTAGTCCCAAAAAAAAAACAAAAAAACACGAAAATACTCCAATGAATAGAAGCCCTTTTATTTTAGAGTTTTAACTGAAGCCTTATTAATCTTCTAAAAGTCTAACTCTAAAGTCTAACGCAACATGTGATCAGCTTATTAGCATACTGGATATTTCCATTCCTGCTTTTAAAGCGTTCAAATTATTTAGAAAGTTTACAGATCTTTTCGGAGAGGCACGTAGCTACTTGTGGATTGTGATGTTTCAAACTAATCATTTAAAGTTAATTACATTATATAGGCTCCTTACATAGGCTTAGTACTTTTTTTTTTTTTTGGGCTGGGCTCTTAATGTTTTTGTGACCCATGGGTCTGTTCTGATGGGGTTTATAGGTAAATGCACCCAATCGTGCGTGCAATCAAACTCTATGCATTTTAATCTGCCACTTTAGCAGGCATGCCCTCATCCTTGAAAAATAGATTTCCAAGGACATTTTTGTTGCCTTGTGTTCTTTTATAATAAACAATTTTGAGATGTACTGATTTGCTGCATACAACGGCTAATGCAAAACCTGGGTCCTGAAGCGAAAACAGTAGGGAATCACTGCTTTAAAGCGCCAGTACATGATGATTTTGGAAAGAACTACAGAATAAACTGTTCCTAATGGAACATTCCTCAACCTTTAGGCAGTAAAATCCTTTTGCCTATAATTGGAGCCTTTATTTTTGAAAACAATAGGAGCAATAGGAACAGACAGTGTTTGAGAAAGAGAGACAATGTCTGTCCTTTCAACAGGCTTGGGAAGCATAATCTTACCGAGACCACAGCACATACAGACGTGTCCTCCATGCATTATGAATTTATTGTCAATTTCACCCTTTCATGATGCATGGCGTGCAACGACTGATCGCTAATGGTGTAATGAGAATTTTAATGCCTTATGAAAAGGACATGATATTTGTCATTTAAACACCATCAAACACACACACACACACACATCATGCTATGAATAATTCCTGGATTCTCTCACTCTACCTCTGTTACCTCAGTGTTTTATTGTAAGAATATACAAAACTCACCAGCCACTTTATTAGGTAGACATTGCTAGTACCGAGTTGGACATGATAGTGTAATGCGCATGGGTTATACGCTTCACACACAGTTCTTACCCAGCGCTGTTCTGTGGGTTCTTGGCTTTGTCCTGTCGATCAGTTTATCACCACTGTATGTAGGACACTGACAAGGAGCTCTAGTGAACACACTTGTTTTATTGAACAATTGGAGGCAAATATCAAGAATTGGTCGCAGCCTATTAAAAAGTGTGTTTCATCTCTCTCTCTGCACTAGCACAACTGCTGCAGACTGTTCTCTCGCGCAAGCTAAATTACGGGACGCTGTTCTCACGACATTATCCCCCAAATCCTATTTCGAGTCGTAGAACATTATTTAACCTTAAATTTCACTCCCTACAATAGCAATACACAAAAGTGTGTCAAGAAAATATAGCCCACGCTATTACACCACCCCCAGCCTGAACCGTTAATACGGCTGGATGGATCCAATGTTGTATGTCGTTTACGCCAAATTCTGACCCTACCATCTGAATGTTGCTGCAGAAATCGAGACTCATCAGACCAGGCTACTTTTTTCCAATCTTCTATTGTCCAATTTTGGTGAGCCTGTGTGAATAGTCGCCTGTTTCCTGTTCTTAGCTTACAGGAGCATCACCCGGTGTGATCTTCTGCTAAAGTAACCCACCAGCCCGTCTGGCACAAAACAACCATGCCACATTCAAAGTCATAAGGATGCATTAAATTGATCAAAATTGAAAGTAATACATTTATAATTTATCATTTCAAATCAATGTCATTCCCCTAAAATGTGTATTCAATTAAGAATCCTAAAAAAAAGTCATCAAGCTTTTCACAAAAATATCAAGCATTAATAATAATAATAAGAAGAAGAAGAAATGTTTCTTGAGCACCAAATCAACATATTAGACTGATTTCTTAAGGATCATGTAACACTGAAGACTAGAGTAATGGCTGCTAAAAATTCCGTTTTGGAATAAATTAAATTTTTAAATATTTTAAAATAGAAAACATTTTTAAAAAACATTTTGATTAAATAAATTCATACTCAAACACAAACACGGTAGATTAAAAAATCTAGACAAACTATTCAGCCTCTATAATTAAGGCAGTTGTTAAAAGACATTGTGACACAATTGTATGCGTTTTCTCTATGTGAACAGGAATTTTACCTAAGCCCTCATCTGACATTCATCCCTTCATACCGCCATCTAAATTTATCATCAGTTCTATCAGCATCCATTCCTTCATTCATCCCTCACTCTGGCACACCCATCCGTCTCATCTATCCATCCATCCTTGCATTAGACGCCTTAATATTCACTGGAGAAAAAGAGACCACTGCAGAGATGGAGAGAGAGTAAATAGAAACACAATATGCTGGCAGTGTGCTTCAACCTGTGTGTAGGTCAGCCCGAGGATACGACTGCATGGTTAGTTCCTCAACATAAACAAAAGGAAAGACAATTTCCTGCCCAACACGTTAGCGAAGCTGCTGTTGTTTTAATTTCTCAAGAGCAGGGCTTGAAATAACGACAAAAACAGAGCGACCCAGGGAAGAGTTTTCTTAGCAGAAGCTGAAATTGTAAACGAGTCTGAGGTTGGAGTTCACATGTATTCGCTTGTGCTATCAGAATTACACAGTGACTACATCCCAATTTGCAAACTGTCATAAATAGTATGTGAGATCTGAATTAGTGCTTCCCTAGTCATTGTACTTTGAAATAATTAAATAATGTGCCATCCATCCACCTTTGGCATACTATGTTCAAAGTAAATATTGCCCACAACCACTTGTGCTACAGAAGATGTGGAATCTCTGGCTGTTCTTAATTGAATTTTTCAATTCCCTGATATGTAAAATACTTTTTCTTTTTTTTAAAGATTGGATATATTACAGTCAAGTCAAGTCATCTATTAAAACACAACTGCACAATAAAAACAACACAAGTAAAAAAAAAAAAAATGTCCACCAATGTTTTTAGATAAGTTTAGAGAAAATTGTATCTATTGGTTAGTGTTAATACTGAGATGTAACATATCACATGACCTCAGGCGTCTCACTGATGGTGTAGACACGGTGTTACGAGTGTATTTAAAACATCATTGTACTGTTGCTGGGGATGGACCTAAAAGCTGCCATCATTTCACCGGTTTGAACACTGAACAGAGCCCAGCGGGTCTGTCACCTTCTGTCTTCCTATTAAAGAAGAGAAAACGCGCACTCTCTATCTCTCTCTTTCTCTCTTCCTCCTCCTCTCCCTTAAAAAAATCCAAATCCCATTTGTGTAAATTTGTATTTAAATTGCTAGCAGCTGTCTGCTGTTTGAAGGTTCACAGAAGGCATATGTTGTATTTTAGTTTATATTGAAGAAGTTTTAAGTGCAAAATAAAGTTAGCTTTTTTTTTCTTTCTTTTTTTTAAAGAATGTGTAAATGTAAAATTTGACTGTGGGCTCAGCAAGCAGTAGGGGGGTTGTAGACAAAAAAACAATTGTGAAAAACATATTTGAGTCCTGGATGATTGACATACTGTATGAACTGTGGCACTGAAAAAAACACCGTGAGAAACACTGGAGACATTCAGAGAGAGGTGGATTTATGAGTACGCTATGTGCTTGGAAAATTATAAAGCAGCTGCATGTGAGATTTTAAAATCAAGAGCTGGTTTGTGTTCGTCTGTCATTTGGTTTATGTTACGAGGTGCGCATGTTTATGTGTGTGTGTGTGTGTGTCTCTCCAGGCGTTTACCCTGAGGCTGTTCCAGACAGTCAGATCTGTGTGATTATATCTTCCTAACACAGCATGGCAGCGCTCATTTATTTATCAGCCCATTACGCCGCATCCGGCATCCAAACGCACACATTTAAATACATGTGGCCATTCTCACTCACACTGTATATAGAGATGGGTCAGTCGGTGTCAATCATCTAGATCAGTGGTTCTAAACCAGGGGGCCTCAAGAGGAGTTCAAATGACCCGGTAAGACAAAACAATAATTAAAATAAACCAAAAGAGCTCACAATATGTAAAATAATGTCTTTCACCAATTTTATTTTTTCTTTGAATAAACAAGGTTCCCACTGGCTTGACAAACCTGGATGTATGGGGAAGCCTAACTGAAAAGTGTGATTTCTGGAAAAGTAATGTAAATAATAATCTTTTGTTACTCTTTGGGCCTTTTCATAGTTATGTCTATACATCTAAAATATTTTATAGGGAACAAATTGTGAGTAAAAATCATTAAGGATCACAAAAGACTGGAAGATGTATAGGGCATTTGAATATTTTTGTGGACAATGGAAGACCTGGAATCAAAAAGCCTGAGATCCAATGAACTAGATATTTTCTTAATTTCTGCTTTAGTCATTTTTTAATCAAATTAACTACATGATGTGCTGAATAATTTATCAGTTTAATTTTGTTTAATTGCACATGTAAAAAGTGAATGTTGGTTGTAAATTAAGCTCAATCTTCAGCTTTGATTGCATAATGTTGGAGAAAAAAAAAGGTTACCGTGAGGCACTTACAATAGAAGTAATATTTTTGAAGGGTTTTAATGCAGAAATGTGAAACTTAACATTTTCTAAAAGCACTTACATTAATTCTAACACTTGTGTATAATTAGTTGTTTTGCATATGTCGTTTTCGCTCATAGACACAGAGAACAATGTTTTCCATCTGTGTCAATGTGAGGGTATGGCAGGTAATTATTTCAGAAATTATTTTTTTTTAATAATATCAATCTCATCTATGGAATATTTACTGCATTTATGATCACGCCTAACTGTCAGAAGCTTTCATCTAAAGAGAAAAGATAAGAGTCACTGAGACAGGCCTAACTCCACATCTCCACCTGATTGCAAAACACCACACATATTTTCAGGGTGGTAGGGTTAAAAACGCACACCATCAGTACTGTATTACACATTGGAACAGACGCAGGAAAGGTCACCGGAGTCCCTGAAGATGTACTCATACAAGTGTGACACTAGCCAATGAATGGGAAACGTAATCACAACATAACCATAACACTGAGATTTATCAGCACAAGGAGATTCAACCTGCCCTTTCGCCAGCTTTTCACTCTGAGAAAGAGAGGAGGGAACAATCAAGAAAGAGAGCGAGAGTGTACAAGAAGACGACGGGTATAAGGATGTTTTCATGTATAGTTTGTTTTAAAGGTGCCCTAGAATGTGAAATTGAATTTATTTTGACATAGTTAAATAACAAGAGTTCAGTACATGGACATGGCATACAGTGAGTCTCAAACACCATTGTTTTCTCCTTCTTATTTAAATCTCGTTTTTGAAAAACACCCCTGAAAAATAGGCGAATCTCCACATAACACCGACTGTGACGCAACAGTCGGAATCATTAATATGTACGCCTCCAAACATTTGCATTTGCCTAACACAGTCTCATCCAAAGACGTCATATGACTGACGCTTTTGACCATACGTCAACATTCGACGTTTCAGGGTACCCTTTAACGTCAGTTAGATGACGATCCTAGGGCGTCATCTAACTGACGCTTTACCTTTAGCGTCAGTTAGATGACGCGGGTAGGTTTAGGTCTGGGGTAGGGTTAGGATTAGATAGCGTCATCTAACTGACGTTAAAGGGTACCATAAAACGTTGTATGTTGACGTATGGTCAAAAGCGTCAGTCATATGACGTCTTGGGATGAGACTGGGCTGATTTGCCAGCCCATGTTCGATGACAGGCAGAACTTTGCAGCCGAAGCATAGCAGTTGCTCAGTGTTTGGATGTACACATGAACACAGCATTCTTTAGTTCCTTCATCCGAGCCTCTGAAGAAACAATGGGTTAATTTTATTTTCTCTGGAAATGCGCCGACACAACTTCCCAAAGTTGTGTATGGTCCAAAAATTTCACCGACGACTGTTTCCTCAACTTGGGCCAATACAGAGCTGGCCTCGATGAACGTCTGAAAATAAATCGATCGAGCTATAGGCCTACCAAGCAACAATTTCTGATGTGTAATTGTTCAAGTTCAGACAGGTAAGTTAATCTTTCTCTCAAAATCGTTCAATACTGTTTATGCATCAGTAAGTCAAGCCAGTGACTAAAATATCAACTTCACATCGTTTCTTTTAGTAGGATGAAAAAAACCTTATTTAAATTGTGAATAAATTATATACAGAAAGCGATCAAAGAACAATCTTTCCACACGATTTTATTTGGACAACTCGTTATGAAATCAATGTTACTCTGCACAACGAAGCTCTTACTGTACATCATCGTGTTTGCATTGGTGAAAGCATTAGAGAGAGTGCAGAAAATGCGTTGCAATGATAGGATCTTCATTCTCGTGATCAACAGACTGTCATCTGCTTGCTCAATGCTCATCACGGAAACATTTTATGTGATGGGAATAGATCTAAATACTTTAAAAACATCTCACGATTTGTTAATCTCGATAGCTGTAATAGTAAAAACGTATAATAGCTGTAGTAAAAGTATTCGAGAGAGTTTCACATGTAATACGTAGCTATTTCATAAGCAAGCATGTCAGCCAATCACAGCAGAGGCCGTTTACACTGAATCCCACAGCAGACACGCCCCTTCAAACAGAGCGTTCAAATCAGAGGCTAAAAATGCCTTTTATTTCTAAATTATGACTATTTTTGATCTAAAAATAAAAAATACTAACATTATAAGGGCAACCCAGGAAACATTATAAAATAATAAAATAACCCCATTCTAGGGCACCTTTAAAAGAACAAACCCCAGTTCACTTAAAGTGAACCAGGTGAAAGTGACCTCAGTCCTTTCAGTGTTTACAATATAATGGACTCAAAAGAGAACCCGGTTATTTATTTTTTAATTTTTTTATCTTCACTCTTGATCACTCTCAGACCCTTTCTCGGAACGCAAAGTGGACCGGGACCTCGTTGCTTTGACATATCATGAAGAAATCGAACCACAAATGGACCGACAAACAAACCGTACTAGATTAGAGTTTGCTTTTGGGTCCTTTTAGGAGAGTCTGAGATCAATTGCTTTGTTCAAATATACACACTGAACCACTTCAAGAGCACTTGGAGGCTCAAACGAACTAGATCTGAACTAGTTTACCTGCACATATTGTATTTTGAAAGTCCAAAAAACGTTATGTATCTTTGATAATTGATTATGATTATTAACAGATGCATGTAAACTTGCTTTTGTGAGCAAGTTAGAGAAAGACAACTTGTGTCATTAGTTTGGGTTACTTTTTAGTAGTGTTGCCAAATATACCGGTCATTCAATAACAAGATGACACCTAAATTCGAACTATACTTGCCTTTCTGCAGTACAAGTGGTACAGAGTACTGGGTCAATCCGCTACCCGCTTTTAGGCCGCTGCTTTCAAATGCACTCTATGAAGAGCATCAAAGGTTTCTATTTACTCCCTGTTTTTTGTAGTGTTGAGCATTGTATACCCAGTTACAGACATGTTTGTTTAGCCAGTGAACTTAATGGTCAGAATCCATTAAATATGTCAGAGTTGTTTCAGCTGTGCTGTGCATACTCGCGGATTGTTCCCTTCCGAGGGAACTTCCGCTGCGTCGAAATCGACACTACGGGGAATGCCCTTAGCATGACGCGTCTGAAGCCTGAATCCAACTAGTCCAATCCTGATTGGTGCTGCGTGATGACGTCAACCGTGACGTCATATGTGACGGTGAGCGGAACTATAAAAGGGGCGCCGGAACCCGGAAGCAGTAGCTTTCTGTCCTTCAGCAAGCGTTATATGTGAATCTGTCTGTCTTATTTGGTGTTGTTTGTTCGGTAAAGGTATTGTGATGGAAAAGAGTGCAAAGCATTTCAGACAGTGTGCGTCCCCTTGCCCACGTTATTTAAGCGAGGGTGACACACACGAGCTCTGTGTGATTTGTTTGGGAGTGGAGCATGCTCGGGCAGCGCTTGAGGGCGCTGCCTGTGCAAACTGTGAAACACTGCCCCTGAGAACGCTCCGCTCCCGCCTGAGCCTGTTCGATGAATCAGGCCAGGCTCGCGCTCCCCATGGATCAGGTCCCGCGTTTGTTGAGGCATCGCGGCGCTTGCATTCATGGGGATCGCAGAAAGAACTGTCAGAGAATGTTGAGACGGCTGAGGCCCTTTCTCAGCATTCATCTGTCAGTTCTCATGGTCCCGCTCACGGTTCGGGAGCCCGCCCTGCGGCTTCTCCCGACCGCAGAGAGGATCCGATGCTTGAGCTATCTGAATCCGAGGATTTAGATGTGCTCAGCGTCGAGGCAGAGGGATGTGATATTCCATCACCACATTCCCCTGCCTTTGAGGAGCTGCTGGAGGTTGTGACCCGAGCTGTGGCCAAATTAAATATCGATTGGCCCCCAGAAGTGCAGGAAGCGACTAAAAAGAGTAAACTGGATGAGCGCTTCCTGCAAACTCGGGCACAACCTTCGCGCCGGAGTCTCCCGTTCTTCACCGATCTCCACACTGAGGTGTCGAGATCGTGGAACAAGCCCTTCTCCTCTCGACTTTCCAGCCCCGATGTACATTTATATTCATCAATCATGGGGTCGAGAGAGAGGGGCTACGGGACGATGCCGCGGGTTGAAGAGGCTTTTGCTAACCACCTCTCGCCCGATGCTGCATCGTCCCTGAGAGCTCCGGCGCTTCCCTCCAAGCCCTGCCGTACCACCTCGGCCTTGGTTGGGAAAGCATATATGGCGGCAGGTCGGGCTGGTGCATGCCTGCATACTATGGGGCTGTTGCAGGCATACCAGGCCGACCTCCTAAAGGAAGTGGACGACAGCGGGGAGGTCGCCTACGACGACATCCGCGAGATGCGTCGTACGGTGGACTTGTCTCTCCGTGCTACCAAAGAGACGGCCCGCGCCATCGGCCGTTCTCTAGCAGCATTGGTAGCTACGGAGAGACATCTGTGGCTGAATCTGTCGGGCATCGGGGATAAAGACAGGGCTTTCCTCCTCGATGCCCCGATTTCGCCTACTGGCCTCTTCGGCGACGCAGTCAACACTGTCGTCGAGAGGTACCAGGAATCGAAACGACAGTCAGCCGCATTGAAACATCTTATCCCCCGCCGTCGTTCTAAGTCTCATGGGTCTGCTGCCAGGGGGCAGTCCCATGAGGCAGCCGCCAGCTCCTCACGTCTGCAGCTGCAGAAAGAGAGTGTTGCCTCTCGTGCTCCCCCGAAAAAGGCCTGGAGCCAGGGGCAACACTCTCAATCGAAGCCTTCCAACCCTAGGGCAGATCTGAGGACTGTCATTCAGGCGAGGAAGGCTTCGTCAAAGAGGTCCTGACGCGTTGCGCAGGCCTCTGAGGGTGGTCCCCTCCGTGATCGAGCAACAACAGCTCGCTCCTTCACGGAGCCCTCAGGAAATCGATGTATGCTGCCCGCCGCTACGTGCGCTTCGGGACGCATCGGTTTCCAGCGAATGCAAGGTGCAGAGTCCGCCCGTAAAATTGACGGCTCCGCGCATTGTGTTCCCTCTCAAGAGGTCTGCAGAAAAATTAAATCGGTTAGTTCCTGCCAATCAAATGCTTCAGGTCACCGATATCTCTACTATAAGACCAGAAATCAGTCCCGAGAGACTGATTCCCTTAGTGGATTATTTAGACACCTGGAAGGGTCTTCAAAATATATCTCAATGGGTCCTGCTCACGGTAGAAAAGGGGTACAGAATTCAGTTCGAATATCGTCCACCTCGATTCAGCGGAGTGGTTCATACGCTGGTCAAACCAGAGCAGGGTCAGGTCATGGAACAGGAAGTTCAGTCCCTCTTGGCAAAGGAGGCCATAGAACGTGTTCCTCCTCAAGATTGGGAGACCGGGTTCTACAGCCGGTACTTCATAGTTCCCAAGAAGGATGGGGGGTTGCGCCCGATTATAGATCTCAGGGTATTGAATCGGTCTCTGAGGAGATACAGGTTCAAAATGTTAACTATACCTCTAATTGTGAGTCAAATCAGATCCGAGGACTGGTTTGTCACCATAGATCTAAAGGATGCTTACTTCCATATATCCATCCTTCCTCAGCACAGGAAGTTCCTAAGATTCGCTTTCGGGGGAGTAGCGTATCAATACAGGGTTCTTCCGTTCGGCCTAGCACTGTCCCCTCGCACCTTCACGAAGTGCATGGATGCTGCTCTTGCTCCTTTGAGACTTCAAGGCATTCGCATCCTCAACTACATCGACGACTGGCTAATACTGGCGCAGTCGCTGGAGTTGGCAGTTCAACATCGAGATGTTGTTCTGCAACACCTGAGGTGCTTGGGGTTAAGGCTCAATATCAAGAAAAGTTCGTTAATTCCTCTACAGAGAACAACTTTTCTGGGGGTGGTTTGGGACTCAGTTACGATGCGGGCACAACTGTCTCCCGCCCGGATAGACTCCATCCTGACCACAGTAATGAGTATCAAACTAGGCCAGGCTGTCACTGTCAAACATTTCCAAAGGGTTCTGGGTCTTCTTGCAGCAGCGTCCAACGTTATTCCTTTTGGCCTGCTGTATATGAGGGCCCTGCAGTGGTGGCTCAGGACCAGAGGGTTTTCCCCGAGGGGGAACCCTTTTCGCACGATCAAAGTAACGCGCAGATGCCTTCGTTCTTTGGTCATGTGGAAGAAACCGTGGTTCCTGTCCCTGGGTCCTGTGTTAGGAGCACCGTGTCAGAGAAAAATTCTGACCACGGATGCGTCCCTCACAGGCTGGGGTGCGGTAATGGAAGGCCGCTACACCAGAGGTCTCTGGAGGGACCATCATCTTTCTTGGCACATCAATTGCCTGGAGATGATGGCTGTGTTTCTGGCTCTCAGGCATTTCCTCTCGGACCTCAGAGGCCATCATGTTCTAGTGCGAACAGACAACATGTCGGTGGTCTCGTATTTGAATCGTCAGGGGGGCTTGAGGTCGCGCCCTCTGTGCAGACTGGCGCATCAAGTCCTCCTATGGTCCCAGGGAAGGCTTCTGTCAATCAGAGCAATGTTTATCCCGGGACACAGCAATTTGGGGGCAGACATCCTGTCGAGGCAGGGGCTGAGGCCCGGGGAGTGGAGACTCCACCCCGAGTCGGTGGAGTTAATATGGAAGGAGTTCGGTCAGGCGGAGGTAGACCTATTTGCCTCCCAAGAGAATTCTCACTGCCCCCTATGGTACTCCCTTACTCATCCAGCTCCTCTGGGACTGGATGCCATGGTACAGACGTGGCCGAGGTTACGTCTGTACGCGTTTCCCCCGATCGCTCTGCTCCCAGGGGTTCTAGAGAGGGTCCGGCGGTACGGGATCAGCCTGCTCCTTGTAGCCCCGTACTGGCCGGCCCGAGTATGGTTCTCGGACATCATGGTCCTCCTGGCAGGCCCTCCGTGGCAGGTCCCCATCAGGAGGGACCTTCTTTCTCAAGCAGAGGGCACAATATTTCACCCTCGTCCAGAGCTATGGAAACTGTGGGTCTGGCCCCTGAGGGGGACCAGCTCATAAATGCAGGTCTTTCAACCGAGGTTGTTGAGACCATTTTAAACTCTAGAGCCCCCTCCACGAGGAAATTATATGCTTTGAAGTGGAATGTGTTCTCTTTATGGTGTAGAGATCACTCTTTGGACCCAGTTAACTGCCCAGTGGCTTCAGTGCTGGAGTTCCTTCAGAACCGCTTCTCTGACGGGCTCTCCCCGTCCACGCTTAAGGTCTATGTGGCGGCTGTTGCTGCCTTCCACACGCCTTTAGGGGTGGGCACCTTGGGGAGGCACCCACTTATTGTTCGTTTTCTTCGTGGAGCAAGGAGGATGAGGCCTGTCATCCAGTCCAGAGTTCCCTCTTGGGACTTGACAGTGGTCCTCGAAGGGTATCCCTGGCGCCCTTCGAACCTCTGGAGGAAGTGTCGGAGAAATTTTTGTCCTTTAAGGTAGCATTCCTGCTTGCCATCACGTCCCTAAAAAGAGTGGGGGACTTGCAGGCTCTATCGGTCGCTCCTTCCTGCCTCGAGTTCGCTCCTGGCAAGATAAAGGCTATTCTCCACCCTAGACCGGGCTATGTCCCTAAAGTGCCCACAAATGTGGCACGGTCTACAATTCTCCAGGCCTTTCATCCTCCACCCCATGTGTCGGATGAGCAAGCTAAAATGAATTTACTGTGCCCGGTTCGAGCCTTGGAGGCCTATGTGCATAGGACCTCAGGCTGGAGAAAGTCGGACCAGATGCTTGTGTGTTTTGGGGCACCTAAGAAGGGTTCTCCTGCGTCCAAACTAACTATAAGTAGATGGATCGTAGAGGCTATTTCTGCAGCTTACGAGGTGCGCAATTTGCCTTCACCTCTTTTGCTTAAAGCCCACTCCACGAGAGGAGTGGCCTCTTCTAAAGCTCTACTTGCGGGTATTTCTCTTCAAGAGGTCTGTGATGCCGCAGGCTGGGCCTCCCCTCACACTTTTATAAGACATTACAGTCTGGATCTGCCCTCTACACCGGGTTCACGGGTTCTCTCGTCTTGAGTGTGCCAGATTGCTTCACACCAGGGCGTACTCTCTTAGTGTGGCGCAGTGGGCATTTCGTTCCCCGTAGTGTCGATTTCGACGCAGCGGAAGTTCCCTCGGAAGGGAACGTCTCGGGTTACGTCTGTAACCCTCGTTCCCTGAGAAGGGAACGAACGCTGCGTCCCTCGGCCACACTCTTCGCGCCCCTGGAGACGACTTGCTTCGGACTGTTTAAAGCTACTGCTTCCGGGTTCCGGCGCCCCTTTTATAGTTCCGCTCACCGTCACATATGACGTCACGGTTGACGTCATCACGCAGCACCAATCAGGATTGGACTAGTTGGATTCAGGCTTCAGACGCGTCATGCTAAGGGCATTCCCCGTAGTGTCGATTTCGACGCAGCGTTCGTTCCCTTCTCAGGGAACGAGGGTTACAGACGTAACCCGAGACGTTTCATTATTACCAAAAAAGTATAAACACATGTAAATAAGTGATACATTGTGCAATATAGACATAATTTGTTATTATAATGGGAGTTTTGACTCAGTCAGTGAGCTTGCGATGCAGCTGAACTCAAGTGATATAAGCTTCATTGATTATAAATGGACCGCTCTTCCAAAAAAATTTGTTTTGCTATGGTACCAAAATTGGTAAAGAGAACTGTGAAATTGTACTGGTATTGATGCTGACTACTGAAATGTTGGTATTGTGACAACATACTTAATACCCATATACCAGGGGTGTCCAAAGTCGGTCCTGGAGGGCCACTATCCTGCAGAGTTTAGCTCCAACTTGCCTCAACACACCTGCAGGGATGTTTTTCTAGTATGCCTATAGTAAGACCTTGATTAGCTGGTTCAGGCATGTTCAATTGGGGTTGCAGCTAAACTCTGCAGGACAGTGGCCCTCCAGAAGCAGGATTGGACATCCCTGCCATATAAAGATACCTGTATGTAGAACACTTGAAAAGTGCTTCCTTGGCAGTTACTCAGCTCCAAGGTCCTAGTCATCATGCATTTTGCTTATGTTCCCTTAAGCTTATCCAAAATGCTGCTGCTCGAATTGCTGTTAACTTCCATAAAGTCACTCATGTCACACTTTTGCACAAGCTTCTTTACTAGCTCCTGCTAGAATTCAGTTCCTGCCTGACACAGCTGCCAATGGCCTGACACTGCAAACCAAGCACTCCAGACGACCGTTAAGATCAGTTTTGGTCACCTAGCACCTTTCCTCTCCACACGAAAGGCCACAGTTTGTCTAGAAGATCATGCAAGTTCTTAACACTTCCCTACTAAAAATATTTTTTTTAAAGTTGGCTTATGCTGGTTAGTGTCATATGCTGGGGTTTATTTGCTTTTGTTCTTTTTTTAAAGAAAATGCATCCAATACTTTTATTGGATCATGCATCATGGTTTCCACAAAAATATTAAGAAGTACAATTGTTTTCAACATTGATAATAATAATAAGAAATGTTTCTTGAGCAGCAAATCAGTATATTAGAATGATTTCTTAAGGATCATGTGACACTGAAGATTGAAGTAATTAAGTTTTTCCAGCACTGAAATAAATTACATTTTAAAACAGATGTTACTTTTATTTGTAATAAAAATAAAATGTATGCTGTATTATAGCAGCCTTGATAAGCATAAGAGATTTTATTCAAAATTAAAAACATCTCACACTAAAAGATATTCCCGACCCCAAACTTTTGAATGGTAGTGTATGTACGATAATTTTGGAGTATTATGGAAGCCTGTTTCCAACAAAAATAATACAGGTAATTGAGATAAAGGTAAAAACACATTGTGAGTTGTAAAGTATGAGTAATTATGAGTAAGAATAACATACTAATTATGATATAAAGTACAATAAAGTCACAATTGTGATATATAAAAAGTAAAAAAAAATTAATTAAAAATGTGTAAATTTCATATTTTAACTTATTTTGTTTTACTAGTTGGAAACAGGTGTCCATGTGAATCTAATCTCAACACAAATTCCAAATTATACATGAAGAAATTACTCAAACCTGACCCATAACCCAACAGCTTGTCTGTTCCCATGGGCTCAGGTCCTCTAATGTGCCAGTAAAGCTGACCGTAGAGCAGCCGGTATTTCTTTGCATCCATCAACATTTGATCTCCAATTAGATATATTTCAAATCAATGTGTACACTCACATCCAGTCATTTCATTTCATCCAAGGCCAACAACCCTTCTGCTCTAAAAGCATGTGATTCCATTTGCACATAATTCCTTAAACATGTGCAGGTATGACACATTCTATATGCATGTTCAGTGGAGTTAATGTAAGTACTCTTCAATCTAAACGTCAATTCAACCTGGAGGATCAACTCTGAGAGAGCACACATTCATTTATATAGCAAGTCTCCATCTATGCCAGATGACTCTAAACACTAGAAGCTCTTGATATGATATGACTATGCCTCTTAGAAAACATCTTGTTTTGAGATGTTCTTTCTGGCTAATGGCACACAAGTTATGACACATAACATATTTTCCCATAATGGCTGAAATGACATCACATTTGCATCATTTATGATGGGAATGAGAGCATCAGACAACAGATGGCAAGACACTGATATACAATAATGACCATTTAAAAATAAGACCTCTCCATTTAGAACTTGCTATTTTATACAATGTCATATACACATCTTATCACGGAGTGATGTGGAGATAACAAATCAGAATATAGCAGTAAATTATCTGTCCTGTTTGTCATTAATGAGACAAAATGATAAAACATGTTCTAGTCTCTGCCATAACAGTTGCCGCCAACAAATACTGGGAATACAATGGCAGTAACAAGATTTTATTTGCATGTCCGAAAATAATGTTCCTTATCATGACTGATCATATCCTCGGTCCATCTGAGCATTGTCATGTGGTCATTAGTCTGATGGTAAACAGGGTGAAGGCTCCACAATGCTAGAGCAGAGAATTCTGGGAAAAGATGACAGCTTATTAGGCTGGTCAAACCTTTTCATGTCAGTGCATTCATTTGCAATGGCTCAGACAGGAAGAGGGAGAGAGAGAAAGAGAGAGAGAGAGAGAGAGAGAGAGAGAGAGAGAGAGAGAGACAGATAATAGATGGACAGGTGTCTGGGTGAAGAAGGGGCATGTGTCCAACAGCTGTTGGGCTGTGGGGAGAAAACAGGAGAGGAGGAACAGGAGGAAAGAAAAGAGAAGAAGTAGAAGAGGAGGAGGAGACTCGGGGCATCCGGGTAGAGGAGAGGAATTAGAGAGAAGGAAGGATGATTTGCTGCTGGCGTCAGAAATGCACATACAAATGAACACAATTAGCATGTCACAAACACACACACTTAACACAAATTAACATAAAAATATGTGTTCTGTCATGAACACACACACTAACTACCACTAATGAATACACAAATGCATTTAGGGTTCTCAATATCCTGTGTGAGTCAGACAGGGTTGTGCAGTTGTTTATGTTTTTTAAAAATTGTTTTTTTTTTTTTCAAATTGAGTTAGCAAACAGGATACAGCATTTGGACTGCAATTTAAGCTATGTTTGTATTTATATTCATTGTAAAAAAATATATATAATCTAAATTACCATGTAATTTACTGAGAAAAACAGTTCCCAAAAGTTCCTACATGACACATCACATATGATTACATTTTATATGAGCAATTTTATATATATATATATATATATATATATATATATCATTATGATCACAACTTGTTATAATTACTTTAATGAGCTCATTGATTCTGCCTAAATGAATACATAATGTTAGCTAACTCCATGAATTGTAGAACTGTAAATTTCTGACATATGGACATGGACTCAGTCACATCTGATAACAGATTACTCTAAATTGTAATGTAGAAACACACATTTTCTGTAAAGCTGCTTAAAAAAAAATAGTAATAACAGAATGATTAATTTCATTTTTAAAACAATCCAGCAGTTGCACAACAAAACGTGAAAGTCTATCTAAGCAATGTTAACCAGACTTGACTTTTACTTATTTAAATATGCTATTCTGAAAAAGGGAACCCATGGTGAATTAACCTTATGGGTTTGTCTAAACTGACATGATTGAACAGCTCAATTCAACATCCTGTAACAAATTCCATTCAAACTCACGATTTGAAAGGAAACACATTCTTGGAATTCTTAATTTTGCCCAAATCCTTTTGTGTGTGTTGATATAGGCTATCCATCATGACCACTACAACATGACACATTCTACCTCAACAGTAATGCTGTTATCAACCCGGTAAATGTGGGTTGACAGAAAATATAATTTGCCCAGTATAAAACTGAATTTTAATTTCAAATTTTAGGAACAGCAGTCTTTTAAAACCAAAGCAGAAGACAGGCGGACTGAAGGACTATAATCAAGAGAAGGACAGAAAGAAAGTGTGAAAGAGTGAAGGAGCTCTGGCAAGAGGAGAGGTAATCAGATGAATTCAGCGTGGCTCTGGGCCCTCACTGCTTTCATTCCAGTGGCAGCTGCAGTGGCTTGGGCTGACACCACTCTTGTAAAAGACCGTCCATTCAAAGTGTGTGTGCGCACAGCCGCACATGTGAATGTGTGTCATTATGTTGGGCTGCTCCATGAGTGCATTCTAAAATGAGGCAACAGTGCCACCAGCAGGCTAAACTAATCTTTTTTCTTCGTTTTTTCTTCTCGTTTGAATGAAAGGGCGTTGGTTTTTGAGCATAAATGTAAACTGCACAAGAACACACACACACTCTCAAGGGGTAATGAGTGATAAGACATGGCAGCGTTAAGTCTTCTTTAGCCGGTTTAATCTGAAGAGCACACACACTGAACTGGTTTAATAGACACACTCTCATTATTTTAAGAAAGACTAGTTCAGAAATAACAAGAGGGATGTAAATGAAAGAATGCTTAGCAATGATTGTGTGACCGCATAGAAGAGAGAGAGAGAGAGAGAGAGAGAGAGAGAGAGAGAGAGAGAGAGAGAGAGAGAGAGAGAGAGAGAGAGAGAGAGAGAGAGAGAGAGAGAGAGAGAGAGAGAGAGAGAGAGAGAGAGAGAGAGAGAGAGAGAGAGAGAGAGAGAGAGAGAGTGTTAGGCAATGCACAACAATATAATGTGTAAGTTTGCTTAACTTCTTTCAGCTGTAATGAATAAAACACAAGCGAGTAAATGGGAGTGTGTGTGGGAATGAGTGTAGATCTGTACCGTAATTACAAACGCCATCATTATACCACCAATTCAAGCAGCACACGTTCACAAATTACCCGTCGAGTCTGAACTCGCTCTCTCTAGTTCTCAATGCAGGTCCTTTTGCTTGTTCCCTTCATTGGCTCATATTCTCCATCTTTCTCATTTTCTCCCTCATGTTGTCCTTGTTCTTTCTGTTCACCATCCCTCTGTCCTTTTCTTATTGCTCTCTCTCTCTCCCTCTCTCTCTCTCTCCCTCTCTCTCTCTCTCTCTCTCTCTCTCTCTCTCAGTGATGGCATGCTGAGCGGAGCTGTTACAGGCTGAATACTAAAGCGTTGATCCATATCAGCGCTGTTCAGCATCTAGAAGACTTCAGCCAGAAGAGAGAGAGAGAATCTAATACAGCACAATGGCATTTGCACACACGAACACTCTCTATCACCTCTACATATATAGCCGGCACATACTATTACATGAGATTCACTAAAAACTGCTCAGCGGAGTCATTTTCCTGTGACCTGAGAAAACAGGTGTCTTGTCTTCAGGTTCACCTGCCTCTTATAGCACATTTCACCTTTGAGGGCAAACAGTCTGGTGAAACTGAACAGATTGGAATGCGTTTGTAGCTGTTCAATCTCACCCTGTTGGAAAACGTTCCTGTAACCAGAGGAAAACAGGTGTCTTGTCTTTAGGGGTGTCCATTTCTGATAGCACATTCGGTGAAAATAGACTGGTGAAACAGTCTGAACAGTCTGGAGTTTGTTTTCCCTGCTGGAAAAGCCAGGTCATACTGTGTTAAGGTGGTCAAACTGGTTTTTAAAAACACAGTAGCCGGCTTGAGTGAGATGGTTAACTGCTATTTCCAACTTATAAAAGATGATTATTACCTCTCAAATAACTAAATAATTAAAAAAGTATCTGTTAAATGAACAGTAAAAACATAACATCTTGTGGTTACCAGACGACACTAAACCATGCTAAAACCAAAGTCCGTAATAACAGAAGAAATACAACTATATTTCAATTAAAATGATGGGAATGTCATATTTCCCACTGTAAATTATAGGTGCCAAAAATGTAACTTAAAACTGTTTCTCGTTGAGCATTATACAGTATAGATTTATAAACAATAAATATGGTAAATCAAATCATACGTTTTACTTTTAAACCCATACATTTTACAGTAAAATTATATAAAATGTGATGTTAAGCCATTTATATTTTTTCAACGTATACTGTAAGGTAACTTGCTACAGTAAAATCGGTTGGTTGACTGGTTACCATCTGTTTTCCATATAAAAAAATGTACAATGTATTTTAGTTCAATAAAATGGACAGTCTGGTCTTGGGGTTAGGTCTTGGTCTGGATCTGGGTTTTAGGGGGTCTGGTATTGGTTTTGATCATTTGACCTGGACTCCATCTCTGCTAGAAATCATGTAAACCATCTTACAGTTTGAATGATCCTCTTATGATTTTCCAGCATGGCACTTTTCAACAGTATCTCCAGTGGGCATTACTACCATTTAATATGGAAAGCATTTAATTCTGGTACTGATACAATCACACACATTGGCCAATCACCTGGCCAGCCCACAGGCTCACACCTCTGAATTTCCAATATGCATTAACTACACTTAATAGAGGTGGTCTTCAATCTTAGCTTGATTAGCCGCTGGCCTCTAAGTGAAGTACGGATAAAGGTGGTAATTTACGCACTAATGCAACACATTACTCGGTTGTGTTAAAATTGGTAATGCTGCTCCACGGCGCACAGCCGCACATTCACAAAACAGCGGTTTATGATGAATGCCACCTTTAATGTCTGCTCGCTTCGGTTTTTAATCAGTGGTCACACGCACATACGCAGACATTAACGAATGAGCTCTGAGAGTGTAATAAAACAACATGAAGGAACATGTTTGGAGGTTTTATGATACACGAGTGTATGTTCAGAAGCAGCTAATGCTGCTATTATAGTTATCAAAGGCTGTGAGAGCTCACCGTATGAGCCTTCAGAGATCAATACAAAGATCATCTCAGCATTACAGAGGAATCTGAGGAGGAGGGTCTCATCTAAAGACACACTTACACACGGTCATAGAACACTCACAAGAGAAAAGAGAGTATGTGCAAGTGTTTAAGGTACATTGTTATTTTTTGTTTATGTTATTATCACTTGGGTTAAAGAGATAGTTTATCCAAAAATGGGAGTTCTGTGAACTTTTAAATCACCCTCATTTTATTCCAAATCTCAAAAAAAAAATATTCCGTAGAACACAAAAGGAGTCATTTAATGGAATGTCCAAACAGCTCTTTTCCATACAACAAAAAAGGTTGGTGTTTCACACAGTCAGGCTCCAAAAAGAAAAGAAAAAGAAAAAAAACTATAAAATAGTCCATAAAACTTCAATATTTCAATTATAATATATATCTGTTACGAAGTCTATCTATGCATAATTACCATAACATCATGATGGCAACTACTTTAAATGATGACAACTTTCATTTTTGGGGGTGATTAAAGGTGGAGTAAGCGGTTTTTGAGAAACACTGTTGAAAGTGGATCGGACTGAGCACCACAACACACTTAGCCAATCAGAAGTAGGGGGCGTGTCCACTCATGATGGGGGAGTAGAGAGAGAGAGCAAGAGGGAGATTTGAAGAAAGACTGAAAGAGAGATTCCTGAGAGACATTACAAGAGAAAAGCTCAGAGGAATATCACTGGGAAAAGAAGGGATATGATCAGGCAAGAGCTTCAGGAGCCGCGTTGATATAAGAAAAGCTCTCCATTGCTGGACAGACCAAAGCGGGAAGGCCTGAAAATGGTTGCTTTGTTGCTCTACACATGAATAACATTGGTTTTGCTATGTTTCACAGAACCAAGATATGCTGTTGTTGTAATGTTAGCTATAGTAACAGTATAGGAGAGTTTTGAGTGCCGTTGTGTGTCTGGAGCTGATGTGCTGCTGGTGACCTTCAACAAACTCTTACTTGTATGTATGCGTTTGTACTCCAAGTTCATTTTTTCTTCTTCCTTGTCATACATTCTTCATTTTTGCTTTATTTTTTGCGAAGCATTTTCTTTGTTTTTGTGCATTTTGGGGGCAAAGCAATGAAGAGACGGGTGCGTTTGTTTGGGTTGATTTCAAATATCAACTACACTCTAAACAATGCTGGTTGTTTTAACCCAACATTTGGGTCAAATATGGACAAACCCAAATGTTGGGTTAAAAATGTAATTTAAAATTTTAACCCAACTTCAACTTTCACTTTCAACTGTACATTTTTTAATTACATTTTAACCCAACATTTGGGTTTGTCCATATTTGACCCAAATTTGGGTTGAAACAACCCAGCATTTTTTAGTGTACGTTTCTCAGAAATTGCTTCCTGCCAGTTTAAGGCCTGGTTCTTTAAGGGGTCTTCATCTGTGCATATTAGCAAAGTAGACATCAGCTCAGAACAATTCTTTGAGCTACTGCTTTCCCTGACAAACTTGAAATGCTCAGTAAATGTTCCACATCTTGACGCTTTGTGATCGATTTCTTTTCCTGGCAAACTGTACAGTGTGTCCAGGAAGTTGGCTCCTACTTTTATAGCCCATTAATTTTCCCAAATGGCACTTTCCATTTTTCAGCCCAGCAGCATATTGTGTATAAGTTTTAAGACACCAGGCTACTTTTTCTGGGCATCGGGCCTCATCCAGCCCTGATTATGATGAAAGTGTTGATAAGCCTGGTAGTTTTTTCTTTGGCTCCTCTTATGTTCCTCATACCCAACTAATCAGATTGGCACTTATTGTGGTTCCATTGGTTTTCTTGGCTTGATAAAACCTGAATAATCTGAGTGGCAGTCAATGTGCTGAGTTCCATTACTTGGAGATTCTGATCTTCATGTTGATCAGGTTGGCACTAAATAGGTTCGTTAGGCTTTACCTTCTTAATGTATTTGTTAATCAGATTGAGTCTGCAGGGAATTTCAGATCTCTTCGCGCAGGCTGAAGTGGATGGCATTACTTCTCCTTTCTGCGATGCTTCCATCAGATTTGGCTCAATAAGTAGAACAGGTTTATGTCATTCGAGAATCCGTTTTTAATCAGCAGAGTCACAGAATGTGCTACAATTTACTTGATATTGCTGATCCTCTATAACGGAGTTATTTTGGTGACTGCTTCAGTCTGATTTATGATGTTACTCATGTTTAAAGATGTGCTCTTTTGTCTATTATTATTATTAGCTTAATAAAGATCCTTTTAGAATATTTTTTTAAATCAGCTGAGTGACAGAATTTACACCTTATTGACCCTGTCCCAAATGGCAGACATCATATGCACTTTCAGTCTTGTGGACTTACAATGGCTGCCACGTGCGCGTGTCCGTTAAGTTCATGAGACCGTAGGGTGTCCCATTTGTCATTTTAGGATTCAGAAGAGTGCTCGCTAGCGCCCCCTTTGCGGTAGATATGAGCTCCGCAGCAGACTTCTTCCCAAAAGTCAAAGCGTTGTTACGCCACGAAAGCGCAGACTTAAATGAAGACTGCGAGTGTTTAGGGTGCCATTTGGGACAGGGCCATTGATATGCCTCCAGTACAAATGGGACTTCTGTGATTGACTGCTTTGGTCTGATTTGCAGTGTTACTCATGTTTAAAGATGTGCTATCTTGTCTATTAAGAGATCCTTTAATCTAAATAGCGGGCCTTGGCTTTGCCTGTCTTTATAGCCTGGGGCCTCATAGTGGCCTCCCTACAGTGCTAGCTAATGTAGCCAATAACACACTCACTGCAGGGGAAAGGACGCTTATACACACTCATGCAGACATGCTCACACACACACACATATGCACTACAGGGGCCTGAGCTCGGAACAATACATCAAAGACAAAACCATCAGAGGCACAAGCACATGATGGATTTATCCAGGATAGGAGGAGGAGGAGGGAATGGAGATGGTCCAGTCTCCTGGTGTCGAAAAGAAGTCCTCATGAGCTCATTTAGAAATATTTTTTTATGAAGCAGGGATTTATCGTATTATAGCAGACCCACATTAGACGAAGTCAAGTGTCTTAGAACACTCATAGAAATGATTGCATGATGAATGACATTAAACATAAAAATGTTTCTCAATTTTGTCCAGTGTTAGCGTTTAAATATAAGAATTTGTAATTTTGCACAATTAAAATATCCACCAAGAGCCAAAACATAGCCAGGAGTAAGTTTTTTTTAGTGTCCTTCAAACTGCTGAGTGTCCTTCAACCCCTTCTGTTTCTCATTTGCTGGCAAGAAATAATAGAGCCATTAAAATACCTATTATAAGTGCACACGTCAAGGAAGTAGCAGAAGGAAATAGGATGGAGGAACGCTGACGCCTGATATAAATATGACAAGTGTGATTTAATAACAGCTGCTTCTTGGGTTTTGAGAAACACTAGGGCACCTCTGCATTTATGGCACAGTGGGTGGGAAATAGTCAAATGAATTGGATTTAAATTGAAGGTATTTGTAAAAAGATTTCAAAATGCATTACCTGACCAAATAAAACAGACATTTAAAAAAAAAATATGGGCAGACTCTCTTGGGTTGGAATTTACATTTCAATAATTGAACTGTTCTCTGCCAAAACCACAAAATGTAAGCCTTGAGCACTCACAGTAAATGTAAAAATATGGCATATTGCTCATTAACACTAAGAAACGTGCCATTTTTTTCAGGTCACATCCAAGGAATTCTAAAAAGGAAGTGTTGTTTTTAGTACTATTGTTTGGCTGTGAAACCAACTTTCCAACTTATGCATGAAGTGCAAAGCAAACAAAAATATTTCTACCACTACTGCTATACTATTGTTTTTGTCGACAACAGCAATAACGTAATTAATATCAACATCAATATATTAATATTATCATAGCTTCACAAAGATAGTGGTCACCATTTCTAAAATGATCACCAAATTATTAGGAATGAAAGGACTGCTCGACTGAAATATAAGTTATACCAACAAGTGTTGATCTAACAAGTGGTGAGCAGCATCTCATTTTGGTTTGACCTCATAACTGTGGCCTTTATATAGAGCAGTTCTGTCCTCATTAAAAGCGCAAGCGCATAAACTCAATTCATTTGTGACAGCTTTTGTGTTCTCACACCATTGCAGCCAAATAATCAGTCTCTGACTGCATTCTGAATTTACCAGCAAATGTCACTGCAGCAACAAAATCCTATTTGAATATGCATCTATCTAGGGCATAACAAAATGAGATAGAAAACAACTGCGATTTTATGAAGGGTAACAAAAACATTTCTCAGTCTTGTTTGCTAATAAGCTAAACTCTGTGCAGGCTGATGAATATATCATTGGCTGTAGTCACAGGAGCCTTGGTCTCATAAAACCCAACACGTCTTTGATCGGCGCAGCCCATATAACAACCTGTTAACATTTTAAAATGACATAATAAAGAAAAATAATGTTTTCAGCCTCTCCCCTTCTCTGTATCATTACATCCCAAGCCCTGATTTGGGTTCGAGTTGCTATAGCAACCTTATTGTGAAAGCCAAGAACGTGTTAGGTTTGGAAATTGATGAGCCAGAGGTGGAGTTAGAAGCCATTCTTTAAAGTGCCCCTATTATGCTATTTTCAGTCTCCTCATTTTGTTTTGGAGGTCTCCTACAACAGGTTTACATGCATCAAAGTGTCACCTTGGAATTATAAGGTTCTATCTGACATTTTTGTCAAAATTGAGCTATTCACAACTTATTTACATTATGTGATGTTTTTTTAATGTACATTTTGGAACTTTTTATTTAGAAAACAAAAAGGTTCTATCTACAAAGTCGAATAGAATGCAAAAACTTTGAAGCTCAATATCTCAAAACCGCTCCGAATGCAGATAGAAGCTTATAATTCCAAGGTGGAAAAAAACGGTTTCTTTTTCTCATAAAGTGCATTGCACATCACCACATTTTTCAATGATTCTCAAAAGACTCAATGGATGAATCACTCTCTCTAAATCCCTCCTTTCCACGAGCTACTCTGCTCTGATTGGCCAGATGGCACAGTCTGTTGTGATTGGTCTACTGCGTACAGCACCTGTCAGAAACAAAAAACGGCCCCATTACCATAATAACTTCAGCTCCATCCGGAGGCTTCCTAAAGCTCGGCGATTGTACACACTGTAAACTGAAGACAGTAACGATGACGTCGATTTTACAATATCAATCCGAGTCCGATGATGAAACATTGGAAGAACTAGTTATTCAACCCGAACCTCCACCGCAAGGACGACTTGATCAGGACGTTTCTCAGTGATACAATATACTACCAGAGCCGGACAGTAACGGAGTGCATTTACTTGAGTACATGAGTACAATTTTGAGGGATCTGTACTTTACTCGAGTATCATTTTTGGGGAGTACTCATGACCAAGGGGGTAATCCATCGACCGGAAGTTGAAGCCGGCCGGGTGCCGCCATCTTGTAGCAGAACTTCACTTGCGTCAGCATTTCCATTGACTCCCATTCATTTTGGCGTCACTTTGACAGCGAATAACTTTACATCTGAGGCGTTTAAAGACTCCATTTGTCCATTATTTATTTCTAAAGAAACACGACAATGTATAAAGGGCTCCATTACCTTCTATGTTACATTATAGCCCCGTAGAAACAGATTTAGTAAAAATAGGCTAACGATTGCGTCACAACCACTCGACTCTCTGTCGCGCTGTACAGAAATTACCGTACAGACAGGAGGAGAAGCTCGCAGGCAATCGGGGGGACGTCCCGTCAAGGGAGAAGCCCATAGATAATGAGTCCATAAAAGCAACGGAATACTTACTCCTGCTCACTCACGCCAAATAACTCTTTGCTCAAGTTCCCCGTCTCTGCAAGATTAACGTTGGCAATTTTCACGCACAGCTACTAGAAGATTAACGTCTGTCAGACAGATTGCTCACGTCATCAAGCTTAGTTTGAGTCGGTCTGAGTCTGCGCGTCAGGAACGGAAGTGCTCAAAAATCGCTAAAAATGGGCTTCAACTGTCTCAACTGAGTTCCAATGAGATGGTTCTGTCCACTTCTTATACTGTCTATGCTCATGACTTTACTAGTACATTTGAGAGGCAAATATTGTACTCTTTACTCCACTACATTTCTATCCATAACCGTGAGTACCCGTTACTACTTCTAAAAAAAAATAAAAAATGGAAAAAAGAAAAATCTCGGAAACCCTCAATTAGTTGTTTCCCTCTCAAACGTGATTGGATTGTGCAGGCGCCACTGATTGGGACAGCCTATCAGCAATCACCTTCAGCTTTCCGCCAAAGTCAACTCCATGGTCAGATTTAGATAAGAGACGAAAACATGGACGAAACAATGGATGAAGACGCAGCAGGTCCATCCCGTGAATGTGCCAACCCGTGGCCCCACCTCGCCAGACTATTTCAATTTTCTGAATTATCTGAAATTTTCTTAAATCTTAAATAAAGCAACATGGTAAAAAGATGAAAATGACTTGATTTTACTTTCAATTCCTTTTACATTCTTCAAGGTATTAACATTAACATTTTTCATAACTCCATGTAGGATGTTTCCGTACATAAATGTAAGCACTGTGGCAGTAGTAATGCAATATTTAGAAAATGTACTCTTGTATTCTTGATACTCAAGTACTTTTAAAAACAAGTACTTCAGTACTTTTACTTAAGTAGACATCTGACTGTAGTACTTTTACTTTTACTCAAGTAATGAAGCTGTGTAGTCTGTCCACCTCTGTATACTACACATTTTGAGGTACATTATGAGATGTTGCAAATGTGATTCCTCACCATCAGCATTAACAAGAGTATGTCCATCAACAAACCCATGTGTATATTTCTAAATTATTGCGGTTCACATGTGGGAACTGTCTCAATAACAGCGCATGACTTACATTAACAGAGCACTAACGTGAATGACTGATGTAACAAACGTTGGTAAGACAAATCTGGCTCCATCCTTTATCTTTACTCAAAGTAGTAACGACAGACAATCTGCATCTATAGACACAGTTTTAGGTAATATTGGCCCACAGCTGAATAGCAGAAGTATTTCAGTAAGACAGTAATAACGTGAGTACCGACACTATATAAAACACAAAACTACCTATTTTTGTGTTTTACAAAACACCCGATAGAAAATACATCAATAATTAGTCATACTTACAGGTTGTGATTCTGAGGTAGCCTGGGAAAACCCAGACAACTTCCGGCAAATTTAGATTTGCTCTGAAAGTAAGTCTGGCAAAGAGCTCATTCAAGCTCATTTCCAATCCGCCGAAATCGCGGCACCAATCAGAAACGTTGGGCCGGGCTTTACACGATGACGACAGCGCTGGGATTTTGAAGCAAATTTTGTAGCCTACATTACAAAGATGGATGCCGCCGTCGAACATCACTCTTTCGAATCAGCTATCTGCTTTAAGAGATTTGAACTTTCCTTTTTGTTAAAAACCGAGCAAAGAACAACACTCGGAGATGTTTCTCCCCCCGCTCTGCATACGTCACCTCGTTCATCGCTCTGATTGGTTTTAGGTCTATCCGCGACGTCCGTTGGTGACGCCCCTCTGGAAATGATTTGTCTATGACGCTTTGCCAGACCATAACTCAGTTACAACTGAGAATGGTCTGGTTTTAACCAGGCTAATTCTGAGGAGCAAGCTGGTCCAAATAAACTGGGTACCATCTTTCAAGAGCAAGCGTTTTGCGAATTGTAAATGTTGTAAATGTTCACAAACTTTTGGTTTAACATGGTGCTAAACTCTCGCATAAACTCTTGATTAGATATGCATTTAACTTCTAAGGGGATCGATTTATATGATGAACAGATTGAATGTAGGCTTTTATTTACATATAAACATTCATCAACTTACACATCAGATAAAGGTAAATGGAAGCTCAAGCATTTTTGCTTGACGTGTGAGAACAAATTAGGTTCATTTCTGTTTTATGATCTCTTTATGAACTTTTGAAGCGTCAAAGTTGTTGTTGCGTAGCTGTCAATGGAGGGACAGAAAGATCTTCATTTGTGTTCTGAAGATAAATGAAAGTCTTACATGACGTAATGAGGTTGAGTAGTTAATGATAATTTTCATTTTTGGATTAACTAACCCTTTAACTTTGGCTTTCCACTCTAAACATTTACAATTAACATTCAAATCTTTAACATTAGCTAATGCAAAAGAGCAAATGACAAAGAGCAGTACTTTTAGAACATGTATTTATCTTCGTTCAATTTCCACATACTAATACATTTTTAACATTTCAAGTAAGTAATGCATAATAAAGAGTTTTAACAGCATTTTTATAAGTTAACATAAACCTAGATTAATACATGCTGTAAAAAAAGTCCATTGTTAGTTCATGACACCCAATTCACTAATGTCAACAAATTGAACCTAATTGTATAGTGTTACCTTCCACTTTTCTCAGAGTTACTCCTCTTACAAAACAGTTGAATTCAAACAAACTTGCTTAAAATATAGCTTTTATGCTTTGAGGCAAAAAACAAATGTGTCTACAAGTAGGTGAAGTAGTTAAGTCAATGTAGAAGTATGAGGAAATATTTGAGTGCTTTTGTTGTTGCACTTCCATTGAAGTCTTGCCAACTGCAGTGTCTGTAAACAACTCACATTACAATACCACTTTGTTTCTTCTTTATTTTTTTTAATGATGCTAGAAAATCTGAAGAAATCTGCGCTATTTGTTTTGCTTCTGCATTCAGCTTATCTCTAAGATTCCATTCTTTTCCCATGTGTATACACTATCTGCTTTAAAGGTAAAGTGCATTATTAAAACACCTGCTAGTTGATGTTATCTCTGTTGAGGAGTGTCAGATGCTGGGATTTCTTTGTGATGTCACAAGGGAGTAATAGTGGCTTTGCATCGCCAAACGTTGGTACTGCAACAAGGCAAAAGGTCAAACACAGACTTTCTATTTCTAGTCTTTCTTTCTTGCCTCAGCATAACATACATGCATGCTCTGCTCTTTCTGATACATAATATCTTTTTAAAGGGCTAAAAACAAATCTGTTTGCCTATATGTGCACAAACTGGCTTGCTCATATGTGTTGTTCTGAATGAATTAAGGCATCAGCGTTTCATGAATGGGCTCTAATGGAAAGTATGTGTCCCACTGGGAACTATCTGCCATCCAACTGAGAGAGCTGCTCCGATTTGACCAGAGATCTCCACACCAGCTGCCATGACCTAAAAAGGGGGTGAAGTACCCAAATGTTATGTGGAAAATACGCTGTTTAGTTCAAGGAGAAGCTTTCTTTTCCATTTTGCAGTTGAATGGCTTTAAATTGCCAGTTTTCCCTATTCACAGAGTGAAAATAAATTGCTTGGCAAAAATGTCATAAGACAGCTGGGCCGCACTTTCCATATATTGTTTGGAGTTGAGCTTCAAAAACAGGAAAATCATATTAAAGCATCACTTGTAAAGAGTGGATCCATATTCATGCTCTCAGCCCTAAAAATGATAGCAATGCCTCAATGAAGAAACCCTGTAACTCGGTCCTCATCCGTGTACCTCATACCGCATATTATTTATAAGAGAGAGAGTGAGAGCAAGTAGTTCCCATAGGCAGACATACCTTGGCTGCCTCTACTTGGCAACAAAAGAAGAAAGCAGAAAGCATGAGAAAAGGGAAAAGTATGCACCAAAAAGAAGCGAGAATGTACAGACGGAAGCGGGGAGGAAATGCAATAGCATTCACACTGTAATGTGAAAAACAGGAGGGGGTGTTTGATATTATCAGTTCTGAGGCACCGTAGATCATCTCCAAAATCGAATTATCCCCTAAAGGAAAACACGACAGCCAGAATATAGAGGGGGCAGGATGTTGAACTGCAGGGCGGGAGAGAAAAGGAGGGAGACGCTAAATCAGACTCCATTTTCCACTTTTTCATTTTAGTAATCGCACACGCTCTCCTGGAACGGCTTCATCCCACATCTCACAACTCCATTACCGCGGCAACGGAGAGCTTTTGTGTGCCGGTAACAGAAAACGGCTGGGACAGATAGGGAGGGGTCTGGAAGCAAAGGTATTCAGGGGTTTTAGTAAGGACAGTAGTAGGGCTGTGGGGGAGAGAAAAAAAGAATAAAAGAAAGAAAATAGAAAATGATGAAAGAAAAAAAAAAAGAAAAAGAGAGATGGACAGGAATTCCTGACATGTAACTAGCTCTATATCATTACAATATGCAAGCAACAGAAGAAGAAGAGAGAATAACTAAGATAAAACAAGGCCAATCTTTTCTTTAGCAATCCTTGAGCTTCACAATGCTACTATGAGAAATATGTTTAACAGGTGCTAAATTAATATAAACAATCTTAGATGTAACATTTTAGCCAATAAAAACTGTCATAACTGTCAAATCATGCTTAGAACAAATATACTGAAATTCAAAAGAAAACCAAAGGTAAACTCTTCAAATCTAATGAGATTATCTATACAGCCTTATGTCTGGACAAAGATAAATACTTTTACACCATGAATAATCTAAAATGAGTTAAAGTTTGTGTACTATGCAACAATGTTGCAGTGGGTGCTTGGTTTTAGCCAAGCTATATATCAAGATATACAGTAGATTTCAGCACCACGGACAGTGTGGATTTTAGCACCACGGAGAGTGTGGATTTCAGCACCACGGACAGTGTGGATTTCAGCACCACGGACAGTGTGGATTTCAGCACCACAGACAGTGTGGATTTTAGCACCACAGACAGTGTGGATTTCAGCACCACGGACAGTGTGGATTTCAGCACCACAGACAGTGTGGATTTCAGCACCACAGACAGTGTGGATTTCAGCACCACAGAGAGTGTGGATTTCAGCACCACGGAGAGTGTGGATTTCAGCACCACGGAGAGTGTGGATTTCAGCACCACGGACGGTGTGGATTTTAGCACCACAGACAGTGTGGATTTCAGCACCACAGACGGTGCAATCACCACTGAAGCACATCAGGCCTTCAGCAACTTGGACAGCACAGTTACCTAAAGAAAGCCACTTTCAGCACCATGGACAGCACTGGATAGCCATCGTAGAGGTCATCTGGGATTTCAGCACCATGGACAATGTATTCAATATTGTGGATATTTCAGCTCTACTGACAGCATATTAAAACTAATTATGCTGGATGGTTATTTTATCTTCATGCACAGTGCAGCCAAAACTAAACTAAAAGTGTGTTTCAGTATTAGAGACAGTGATGTATACCTATTCACTTGTGTGTATGGGTGTAAATGAAAGAAAAAGGATGTGATCAAATGCTCCTGAAAGTAGAGTATAAAAAGCCTGAAATGAGTTCTAAGATGTCACATACAAAGCTTTAATTTCCATCTATTCTCACTCTCTAACCCACTTCAAATTTAAAGTCAGTAATACTATTTGAAATATATTATTACAAAGAAATTCACTTTTTAGTCAGAGCCCCCCATTTCCAAAACGGAGCATTTTGCATCCGTAGGCCTACAGAGCCGCTGATAGAGACTGAAACCTGCTGCGTGAGGTACGCAATTTTGGGGCTGCTCATTGTCACTCCATCTGTAGTGCAGTGGGGGTTAACTGCGGTCCACTGAATAGCCAATTTGTATGTTTCAAGTTGCAATTCTCATTTTCAAAAAAGAAAAAAAAGAACAGAAAATGACAGTAACCTATGGTTTTCTGCTTCTTCTCTGTTGTGCACTCTGTTTTCTAAGGGGGGGAATATTGTTATCCTGCTGGGTGAAGATCTCAACCAGCATTGGCATCTATTCCCATCTTTTCTTAGCCATAGAAGGTTTGTCACTTTTGCTACCTCTAACTTCCTCACATAGCATTTCCATTTTAGATTATGTCCAATATCACCTACAAAACAAAACAAACAAAAATGATATAAAAATTTTATAATTATATGTTTTTCATAGAATAAAAAAAATGCATACAGGTTTGGAACAACATGAGTGAGTAAATGATGACAGAATTGTTATTTTGAAGTGAACTATCCCTTTAAGTAAAAGCAATACTACTAGCGACGCTTTAGAAGAATAGAACTATATACTGTAAAAAATAATAATAATGACTCCACTATCTGCTGTTGTAGAGAAGAGCGCTCAAGGAAAGGTGCAAACAATATTTCAATAACATAACCACATAAACAGACTTGTAAAGACATACAACAGAACTGGTAATAATACATATGCCGTGAAAGGCAGTAAAACGAGAGCATGAAACCTATATGGCAGACGTAAATGAAAATGAAAAGCAATGTCAATTCAATACAGCTGATACATTATTATTATGTAGAGCTGAAAATATCTTTGAAAGTTATTTTGTCAGAGTGCATTAAACACCTTTCCTGCATTCAAAATTAGGAGAACTATTTAGACTTTAAATTAGGCAATAGTGCAGCCTTAATATACTTTGTCAAATGGCAACATACGTATAGTAACAGCTCCCGTGGCAACCAGGATTCTTGTGTCCATCTCTTTTAAATTCCAAGGCTGTGTTAACAAGGCCTTTTGTCCTTTCTTGTTTACGTATACTTATAACATACTTCAGTGATTAGAAAATGTTATATTTGTGTACTGTTTGTGGAGAGAACTGAAAAGAAAGTTTTTGATTAACTGAAGAATTTAAATCATACATTTTTACATATATTCTTTTAAATTGTTTAAATAAACAGCACAGTGCTTTCTGAGTTCTGAAAATTACAGTATATTGTCATAGCTATTTTATGTCAAAAGATCAATGAATATTAGATTCCTCATGGTATGACCTTTTTAATTTTAATAATTTGGCGAAATTTTTAAAAGAAATTAATACTTTTATTCATGAAGTAATTGCTTTTTATTCAGCAAGGACGTAATGCCTTTCTACTGTATAGACAGCCAACTTGAGCCAAGTTTTATTGAAAGCCCAGTGAAATACCACTTTACTTTCCATTCATCATGTTTTTAAAAGGTGAATAAAGCATACACTCAACAACTGCACATGACAAAAAAAACATGTGCAACGTTTAACTTTTCCATAAGTTAAAAAAGGGCAAGCTTTCATGTGACAATTACGATTTCTGTTAGACCAAACAACAGTTTTATATTTTTGCATGTGACCTTTTATATTTTTGAGAATGTTTTTAAGTGTCGTGACTGTTTTAATGTTTAAATTTTGCAGAGAGGTCTATAAATATCAAATAATCTATTTTAATGCAAGGTTCCCATTGACAACATGGCAACATGCCCTGCTGTAGGATCAACGTGTTTTCAAATGTCTTTTTTGGTGAGAAGGTTATTTTGTTGTCTAGTTCTGTACAGGAATTGACTTTCAAAAATTGACTTTTCAAAAAAAAAAGTTATAATAATTTGACTACTTGCCATGGATTCCCTCATATTTGGGGAACTGAGAAGGTTTTTTTTTTTCTTGGTGGGTCCTTGCATTGCTATTGACTTGATAGTAGAATAGGGATAATGGGTTGGTTCTGCTCCAGGTTTGTGTATGTGAGTGTGTGTGTGTGTGTGTGTGTGTGAGTGTGTGAGTGTGTGAGAGAGAGAGAGAGAGAGAGAGAGAGAGAGAGAGAGAGAGAGAGAGAGAGAGAGAGAGAGAGAGAGAGAGAGAGAGAGAGAGAGAGAGAGAGAGAGAGAGAGAGAGAGAGAGAGAGAGAGAGAGAGATGAATGGGACTGTGCCAGACTGCAGTCCCAGGGTGGCCTTGGATCAATCTGCTTATCTGCGGGCTGCCAGCAAAGCCGATGATTAATACAACCCCATCAGTGAGGACACTCTTATTTATTACTGCACGAGACACAGAAGAGCACGGAACATAAAGACACAGCACACAGAGACGCAGACTACCTACACCGTGTAGATGCGGGGGACACAGAGGCGGTGTTGCCAAACATTGAGGCAATAAGACACTACCATAAAGCAAAGAAACAGCATGCTTACAGCGCAAAAAGGTACAGAGAAGCTGCAACATGACATTTCACAAGAAAAGAAAAAAAACAAGTAGTATAAGACTTGATTTTATCCATCACGAGTTGATTGGATTGTGAATAGAAAGTGGTTCAATAGCCAAACCTGAATGCAAGTTCGCAGTTGATTGTAAAGTACTTTTAAAGAGTAAAACCAGCATTTTTACCAGGAAGGTGAAGACTGAAGATCAAGTTCACCCCGTTTTCAAAATAGATACTGAAACATATTATTGAATGTTTAATGAATAACCAATTCATCTTACTCCTTTTGAATATCCCAAGATAAGAATACACAAACTACAAAGATTGCTATAATATATGTAACCTGTTATTGAATTCACATTAATCTGCAAAATATTACTGTATAAACTATGTGACATCAGTTATCTTTTTGGAAACTTCTATCTTTGGAATAACATGCACTGATAAAACAGGAATATGTAGCAAATTCATTACAGAACAGACGAGAGAGATAACAGCAACGGTACTAATAGAATACAGAAAAACATGATGGTTGAGTGCATACACAGCCCAATCTGCAGGGCATCTTCATTCATAAGTGCATTGACAAACAATTTCATATGGAAAAAAAAACAATTACAGTCAATCAAAGCACAGCTATGATCTGAAAAACATCAACTTGAACTCTAAACACAGCTAAAGCAGCACTTGGAACAGTCCGAGCATGTACAGCTGTGTGATGGCAACAAGGCCAATCGAAGAAGACGGCAAGTCACAGCATAATATCTTCAGGGTCAAAGGTTGCAGACAGCGAGGTTTAAAAAAAAAAATGAATAAAGAGACAGAAATGTAAACGTCAGCCGTCTTGTGTCTCCGCTGGCTATGCGTGTTTGTGTATGAGCGTGTGATATTTGCAATGTAGGCAAGTTTGAGATGTAGAATGCTCATACGGTGAATATAAAAATGTTATACTGAAGGCACACTGCCCAGGGCTTTTGCCAACAATCACACTGGTCACTTAATGCAAATACTAAGCTATGGTACATTAACTCTAATGTCATTACACCATTGTAAATTAACAGGCTCCAACATCCACTTTCCACGTCTGATAAAATTCAATCAAATGCAAATGGTCTTGCTTATAAAATAAGATGTTTCACCTATCATCCGAACGGTTTAGTCCTTTTTCTAGTAAGGCAACTTGCAACAACCAACAGGGCAGCAAAAAGGTGTCTTAGAGCACACACAACTTCCTGCTTACCTATAGTGCCCTATGAAATCATTTTAATGTTTTCCAAAATTCTGTTTAATTTTCCCCCCAAATATATATATATATATATTTATACCCGAATATTTCTGGATTCCGGTTTAATGGTTGGAATAAATAGCTTCTTTTTTTCCTTTTCTTTTTTCAAATCCATTGTTTTAATCAACTTACCATGGTTTGGTTGAAATGGGACAAAATAAAAGTGCAGGGTTTAAACACAGCAGTCTTTTATTTTAAAAAAAATAATAATTCTGAGAAACTTCTGGATCAGAAAACAGCAAAAATAACAACCAAACTTTCTAGGATTAACGGACAACGAACTGAATAAAACACATGGCTTAAATAACATTGCGAACTAATCAAAGAATCAAGACACAGTTGACATGACGAATTAAATGAGTAACCTAGAAGACTAACTAGAAGAGGAGAAAAGGAACAAAGGAAACAGAAAACAGAGCCAAAGCCAACTCAGTAAAACTCAAACAAAAATAAAACAAGACACAAATAGCAAGTCATCAACTCATCCAGGCTAGTAACTTACAAAACATTGTATTACCATGTTTTTTTTCTACTAATACCAATAGTTTACTGGATATTATTCTAATATTCTTGTGAACCACACTGGAATATCATCTAAGTACCACAATACATGAATACAATCACAGAACCAGTCACATGGGTACATTTTTTTTAAATTGAGATGTATGCATCATCTGAAAGCTGAAAACGTCTCTGGTTACTTACGTAACCTATGTTCTCTGAATAGGGAACGAGACGCTGCGGAAAGCGCAGTGGGATATCCTCTGGATGTGCCGATTGTCTGAAGCCCTATAGAATCACGCCAATCCATTGGCTGATGGCGCTCGCGCAAAGCTGGCTCCGCCCCGACGCTCTTACGTCGTAGCATGATGTACGCGCGCGCGCCATCTTCTCCTCAGATTTCTCTGCCGAAAAGAAAAACTGTCGGCAGCGCGAGGAGCTTGGCAGCGAACGCAGCGTCTCGTTCCCTATTCAGAGAACATAGGTTACGTAAGTAACCAGAGACGTTCTCTTTCATAGGTTCACTCAACGCTGCGGAAAGCGCAGTGGGAACGAAATACCAAACTCGCCAAGCTAAGCGCTGCCATAACCGGTACCAGACCAAATAATAACAACCATGATAGGTTCAAGCAGATAGAACCTGGGAACCTGGAGTCATGTCAAGATCCAAATTATAGAACCTCACAAAGGTGTGCGGAGAGGACCAACCTGCCGCCACACAAATGTCTTCCAAGAGGGCCCCTCTAAAGAGAGCTTGAGAGGAAGCCACACTTCTGGTGGAATGCGCTCTGATGCTAAGAGGTGAAGGCAAACCACGCACCTCATAAGCCAGCGAAATAGCGTCCGTTACCCAGTGGGAAATCCTCTGCTTTGATGCTGCAAGCCCGCGGCGGCCAGCACCAAAACATACCAAGAGCTGGTTTGATTTCCTCCAACCGCTTGAGCGATCTACATACAACTTCAAAGAACGGACCGGGCAGAGCAAGTTAAGTTTCCTTTCTTCCTCAGAGGCAAAAGGAGGAGGGTGGAAAGCATTAAGGTTAACAACCTGAGAGCGGAACGCCGTGGAAAGAACCTTGGGTACATACCCCGACCTCGGCCTCAAGGTAACCCTAACCAGGCCAGGAGCGAAGTCCAAGCATGACTCACTAATAGAGAGAGCCTGCAAATCCCCTATCCGCTTCAGTGAAGATAAAGCTAACAAAAGAGCAACCTTAAGAGTCAGAATCCGCTCAGGAGCTGACTCCAAGGGCTCGAAGGGAGCCTCTGTCAAACCCTCCAGGACGACTGACAGGTCCCACGAGGGAACACTAGGGGGGCGAGCCGGTTTCAGGCGCCTAACCCCACGCATGAAGGCCGAAACTAACCTCAGTTTCCCCAAGGGAATCTCATCCGATTCTCTATGAGCAGCAATAGCTGCGACATACACTCTGAGAGTGGTAGCGGCCGCTCCGGAAGCAAACTTTTCCTGCAGGAATTCCAGCACTGAGCCTACTGGGCAGCTAACTGGGTTCCTATCATGTGCTAAGCACCACGCCTCGAACACCCTCCACTTGGAGGAATATAGCCTCCTCGTCGAAGGGGCTCTAGCATTCGCAATAGTCTCCTGAACGTCGGTTGGGAGATCAAAGCTTAAAGCTAACGGCCTCTGATAGGCCAAACGTACAGCTTCCAAATGTCGGGGCGAGGATGCCATATCCTGCCCTGAAGCTGGGAAAGCAGGTCCTCCCTGACCGGTATCTCCCAGGGGGAGGATTCCAACAGAGGGATCAGCTCCGAAAACCATGGCTGGGACGGCCAGAATGGGGCTACCAGAAGGAGGCGGACTCCGCTCTCCCTCACTCTGGACAGAACCGCCTGGATCAGCTTGATGGGCGGGAAGGCATAGAGTTTCTGCATCGGCCAAGGGTGGGCGAACGCATCTATCCCCAATGGAGCTGGAGGGCACAGAGAGAACCAAAGCGGGCATTGGGACGACTCCTGAGATGCAAAGAGGTCCACTTCCGCTTTTCCGAACACCTCCCAGATCAGGGCCACCGACTGGCGGTTCAACATCCATTCCCCAGACCTGAGCTTCTGCCTCGACAGAAAATCTGCTGCGAGGTTCAGAATCCCTGGGACATGAACTGCTCTCAGAGAGAGGAACTTGTCCTGGGACCACAGGAGAAGGTGACGCGCATGCCTGTCTAGGGTGCGCGATCGTGAACCCCCCTGTCTGTTTACATGGGACACTACTGCCATATTGTCCGTTCTGACAATGACATGGTGTCCTTCGAGGAAAGGGAGAAAGTGGCAAAGAGCCAGGAAGACAGCCCTCAGCTCCAAGCTGTTTATGTGCCACGAGAGGGTCTCGCCAGTCCAAACCCCACACGCTGGCCTGCCCTCGAAAACCGCTCCCCAGCCGGTCAGAGAGGCATCCGTCGTAACCATCTGGCGACGGAATACCGCACCCATACCGACTCCTTTCTGAAGGAAGAGGGGGTCCCGCCAGATTGACAGGGCGCGAAAGCAACTGCGCGACACCTTCAATAGGCGAAAGGCTGGCCCCGTGGGCCGAGCCCCTGAGAGCTTCATCCACCACAGAAAAGGTCTCATGTGGAGCAGCCCCAGAGGTAGCACAGGGGAGGCCGCGGCCATAAGGCCCAGAAGTCTGCGGCAGGTGCTCACGGAAACATGCTGGCCTAGTGCGAAACGGGACAGACATGTCACCAGACTGGAAATCCGTGCAGGAGCCAAACGGGCCTGCATAAGAACGGAGTCCATGCATACCCCCAAGAAAACCGTGTTCTGAGCTGGAGTAAGAACGCTCTTCTCCGTATTCAGCCTCAAACCGAGAGACTGAATATGACGGAGGACAATGTCCCTGTGGTGAGTCACCAACTCTCTGGAGTGGGCTAAAAGGAGCCAATCGTCCAGGTAGTTGAGTATATGGATGCCCTGGAGCCGCAGCGGGGCCAGAGCAGCATCCATACACTTTGTGAACGTCCTTGGCGCTAGAGCGAGGCCAAAGGGGAGGACCCTGTACTGGTACGCTTTCCCTCCAAAGGCGAACCTGAGGAACTTCCTGTGTCGCCGTACGACCTGGATGTGGAAATAAGCATCCTTGAGGTCTACCGTCACGAACCAGTCCCCCCGCCGGATATGAGATATGATGGCCTTCAGCGTCAACATTTTGAATTTTCCTTTGTAAAGAGAGAAATTCAACCGGCGAAGATCTAGTATCGGCCGCAGGCCGCCCCCCTTCTTCGGGACCAGGAAGTAACGGCTGTAGAAGCCCTGTTCGACTTCCCCCGAAGGAATCTCTTCTATCGCCCCCTTCAGCAGAAGGGATGAAATCTCCTGCTGTAGTACAGAAGCCTGAGCGGCGCTGTCGACTACAGTAGGAAAGACCCCGTTGAAGCAGGGGGGGTTGCGACAAAACTGAAGCGTGTAGCCGAGCCGAACTGTGCGAAGGATCCAAGGCGATACCCCTGGTAAACGCTCCCATTCTTGAACGAAATGTGATAGAGGCAGAGGAGTGTTGCAGTGCAAGGGACATACCTGAGGTAGGGTGTCGCGCTGGTTTCCATGGGGAGGCGCGGTTGACCGTGGAGGAGAGCGCTTGGCGTCCTGACACGTATTGGGGGGTACCACCACCTGGATAGAAGTAACTGGGTCCGCCTGCTCCAGAGGAAAAAGAACTGTGCCTCTGAGGAAGCGATTGGCGGGTGTAACGTGCACCGGGAGCGAGGGGAGAAAGCAAGATGCGTCTCCTTCCTCCTGCGCCGGACTGGGTGAAGAGAGTGAAACAGGACCTGCACTTCGAAACACGCTGGGTGGCGAAGGTGACAGGGTTGGATGAGGAGAGCCGGCTGGAGGAGGGCAGAAACGCTTGCGCGGTCTGTCCCAACCTCGTAGATCTGATGAGGCTCTCCTCCTCCTGCCCTGCGGGTCAGGAACGGCTCGAGGAGGCTGGAGCGGCCGATTTGTTGGACCGCTTCAGCTGAAGGCGCTTGTGAGGGCGCTGGCGAGGAAATGGACGACCTCGGGCTCCCCAGACAGTAGTTGGTGGGTGGCGAGCCGGGTCACTCCTGCTAGTAGGGAACTCAGCCCTATGAGCAGAGCGTTCTCGGGTTTGAGAAGGGGGAGGGTTGGAGTCACTGGGCCCTCTGACCCTCCTGGGCATAAACTGCCTGAACGCGGCCGACTGAGACTTAGCGGCGCGGAACTTGTCAACCACCGTGTTGACCGCCTCCCCGAAAAGACCTGAGTGGGAGATAGGGGCATCCAGGAGGAAACTCTTATCCTTGTCTCGGATCTCCGTGAGATTCAACCAGAGGTGGCGCTCTGCAGCAACCGAGCCCGCCATAGAGCGACCTACAGCCCGAGCAGTGTGCTTGGTGGCTCTTAGGGCCAGATCTGTGGCTTTGCGAAGCTCTTGACAGCTTCGGGCGTCAGTCCCTCTCCTTCATCCATGTCCTTCAAGACGTCCGCTTGGTAGGCTTGAAGGATGGCCATGGTATGCAGGGCCATGCCTGCCTGACCAGCCGCCATGTAAGACTTCCCAATAAGGGAGGAAGTAGTCCTACAAGCCTTGGAAGGAAGAAGGGGACGCGCCTTCCAAGACGGTGCAGACGACGGGGCGAGGTGGTTAGCCAGCGTGTCCTCGACCGCTGGAATAGCGGAATAACCCTGCTCCACAAAACCAACAAGGTTGGTGAAGTCAGCGGCTGCCGCATTAGTTAGGCGTGCGGAGAATGGCTGCTTCCAGGATCTGGAGATCTCGTGATGCAGATCGCTGAAAAAGGGCAGCTTTCTTCGCTCTGGCCTAGAATTAGGGCCACGTAGGAACCTCTCGTCGAGTTTGGACGATTGAGACTCGCGGGGCTCATCAGGCCAGTCAATAGAGAGCTTCTCTGTAGCGCGCGACAGCACCTCAATAAGCTCAGTGTAGGCCGGAGTAGGCCGCGCGTCCTGGCCGCTAGGCGGGATAACGTCATCAGCCAAAGCAGGCCCGAAATCCTCGGAGTCGGAGGCTGCAGTGTAAATAACGTCATCCAGACCGAAAGAAACCGATTCGCGGGCTCCCGGGCTGGGACATAAATAATCATGCGCGAATTCAACCGCGCCGCGTGCGTGCTCGGGAGAGGGAGGGAGAGAAAGGGCGAGGCCCGTCTGCTCATACTCAATATCCTCGAGCTCAACATCCGAACCCCAGGCCGCGGATCCACGAGAGGCCTCAGCAGTCTCGGGAGCGCGACGGGGGGAAACGAATGTCTCCTTCTCAAAAACCGCGAGTCTAGAGCGGAGGGTTTTGAGAAGGAGATTGTCACAAAATTTACATTTCGACAATCCTAATACAGCCTCACGCGCATGCGAAAAACCCATACATTTAACACACTTACTGTGAGGGTCGTCGTTCGAGATAAAACGAACGCATGGCGGAGAGCAGCGTCGATAATCCATGACACTTCACTGTAAGGAGAACAGAGTTCCACTTATACCAGTCGCTGAAGTGTCGAGACGAAAGCTGAAGTTGAATTGAAGAATTCGGGCTCAGAAAAACCGCACGAAGGGCGAGATGTGACCGCTTCGTGAAGGCAGAGAAATCTGAGGAGAAGATGGCGCGCGCGCGTACATCATGCTACGACGTAAGAGCGTCGGGGCGGAGCCAGCTTTGCGCGAGCGCCATCAGCCAATGGATTGGCGTGATTCTATAGGGCTTCAGACAATCGGCACATCCAGAGGATATCCCACTGCGCTTTCCGCAGCGTTGAGTGAACCTATGAAAGAGAACATACGCTTTCCATTGATGTATGGTTTGTTAGGATAGGACATTTGGCCGAGATACAACTATTTGTAAATATGGAATCTGAGGGTGCAAAAATTTGAAACATTGATGAAATCACCTTTAAAGTTGTCCATTTATGTTCGTGATTGTGCTGCATTCACTCACAAAAATAAATATTTTATACATTTACGGTAGGAAATTTACAAAATATCTTCATGGAACATGCAGTCCGCAGTTTTCCCTCTTTGTCGCCATCTCTGTTCGAAATCTGCAATTGCAGTTATCATATTTGCGGAATTATCAACTTTACGTGAGTTGTACTTCGACACCCTCGACACGGCACAGCACGGATGAACACAATGTTTTGAGGAGAGTGAAGCTGTCAGTCACCGCGCCGGTGTGGATACTGGAATTCAGAATCACAGATTACCGGTATTCTTTTTGGAAGTATGACCAACATAATACTTTTCACTGGAAAATGTCATCTGGACAAGTAAGTAGCATCCACTTTTGTTCTGGTTTTGACATTGCAGTAAATCACACTGATTAAATCTAAAAATCGCTTATCATATCACACAAAACTTATACTTTGTTCTCAAATTGTTAATGTTAACAATGTCAGCATTGCGTGACTACATGTAATGTCCTTCAGATATGTATCCTTGTTTTCGCATGGGTCCGGTTGCAGTCTCTTTTCTTCTGTAGCCACTCCGAAGTCCGAACGAAGTCTTTTGCATTTTACAGCGGGTGAATCTGTTGTCACTGGTGATTGTCGTTTGAACCTTTTGGGATCCGCCATCAAATTGATAAGTTTAATTATATCAAGTGCTGTGAGAAAAGGCTGTAAATCTCCACCTCCAGCATCCGCACACTCAATATAGCTTACTATACTAGCCGAGACTCCTTCTTTATGTGTACAGATGTGACGTAATGACGCAAAGACATGCTTGAATTTCCCGCGGAAATCCACCAGTACCACTGGAATTAAAATCATTATTACAAGCTTACCGCTTTGGATCGAGCTAAGGCAAGCAGATAGTTTTGAACACTGGCTGGATATGTATTTTCTCAAATATGTATTTTGGATCATTTTTAACCCAAAAAAGCTACGGACTGCAGCTTTAATATCCTAATGATTTTTGGCATAAAAGAAAAATCGATCATTTTGACCCATATAATGTATTGTTGGCTATTGCCACAAATATACCCGTGCTACTTGTGACTGGTTTTGTGATGCAGGGTCACAAATGTAAAAATTTTACTAGCTGTTGGCTGACCGACTAGTCAACTAATTGATCTGAAGGAGTTCCTAAGTGAACAGGCTGGTTTGGGTTGAACTTATCCAAAAATTCTCACAGCCAAATAAGTCATATTTTGCATTAGTTTGCAGAAATAATGTCAACAAATAGCATCTCTTGGGCTGCATGTGTTATACAACATGACTAAGCTACCCCAATTCATGAATAAAAGAAACATATATACCAATTATTTTTAGTGAATCAAAAACATACAGCTACTGAAGTCCAGCAGCACCATTTCATGAACAAATGACTCATTCCAATAATCATGCACTTACAAAATATGCCAAATAAATAGCACCTGCCTGGTTTAACCCTGTTGTTAATTCATTTTTAGAATTAATAATATCATAACATACCAAGTTAGAAGGTTCACTGTATTATTTGTAGCAATAACTGTGAATGCCTTTCATTTAAGAAAAAATAGACTTTATAGTTAAAATATACCAACATTAATCAGAATCAAATCGTGTGAATGTAAATCGGAATCGAAAGCTTGTGAACCTTGATTCTGAAAATGTGTATTGATACGAAGCCCTCAAAACACAGTACGAGTCACAACACAACGGCGAAAGACATCCATCTGTATGGGTATGGCTCTAACAGAGGTGGTTTAAACAAAATGAATGAATTTAACACGTCTACACTGTGTGTTGCACGGCATGCTGTCAGCACACTAATTAAAATGTCACTGCTACAAATATCAAAATTAAAAAAATAAGTACGGGAAAAAAACATTTTGAATACAGCATAGCAGAGTGTATTATTGACTGTCTGTTAATAAAACAAGTGTCATAGGGACGTGGGAAGAGTGAGAAAGAAAAAGAGAGAGTGAGAAAGAGCAGAAGTAAGTTTGATAATACTAAATATTTATTTGCACCCAACACTGTGGAACCACGGTCACGTCTCACTCCAAAATATGTATTCACACTGCAAAAAATAAAGAAACAAACTCACACATACAGATAAAACAAAGTTAATGTCAAGTGAATGACTTAAACCTTCACTTTGTTCTGTCATTTTGTCTCTCTCTCTATACATTTTTCTCCAACAGGCGTCCTCCTGTCTTTCAACACTTTGATCTGTGTGCCAGTAACACAGGCGAAACTTCAAATAGCTTCAGTTCTGTCAGGTGGGCCCTCTCTCTCTCTCTCTCTCTCTCTCTCTCTCTCTCTCTCTCTCTCTCTCTCTCTCTCTCTCTCTCTCCCCTCCTCTCCAGCTGACACTTTCCAGTTGCGTGTGATTTTTTCCAGCTGAACATGTCCAAAGCCCTATATCAGACAAGTAAAGTGAAGGTTATGCAATACAAAGCTTCAAGGAGGTTAAACTCCTCCAAAACGTTCGGTTTGCCAGACTGTGCACTACAGGCAAAGCTGCTGACCCTTTGGCTTTCTTCAAATGGAATGTTTTTTTTTTCTTTTCTTTATTGAGACCTGTCTGCCTTCAGATTCACAAAAATGTCTATATCATACTGTCACGTTCAGGGACGTTGCGAGGCCCCCATCTATTTCTAGGTTTATCCCCATCTATGCCACTAGTCGTGTTTCCCAGTACCACAGAGAAACAAGCATGCAACCATCAATAGAATTTTGTGTTTGAACTTTTGTGTGTTTGAACCGTTTTTGAGGTAACTCTGCACATTTATATGGCATCGCTGTTGAAGAGTAATTAGCTGATTGAGTGGATTCACTTATTGTAGAGTTAACGACCGTTATCATGAGCATTGTAATGTTTGAAGCGGATGTAAAAAAAAAAATGTCAGTAGATGGGAAAGATTTTAAAATGAGTGGTGCATTCATAGATCTGTAAGATCTTATACCTTTATGCTGTGGAAATACAAACCATAATGTTGTGTAATTGTTCTGGTGCAACTTCACACGATCAACAAGATGCATGGAAGTAAAGAACAAAGTAATTTTTTTGGACATTCCAGCAACACTAGTGACGTCAAGGGGTCAGAACAGTCAAAAGATGGAGCTGAAAAAGTAATGCTGTTTTATTTTAGCCCTGATGAAGGCCTGTGCGCCGAAACGCGCTGGCAAAATAAAACAGCAATGCTTTTTCAGCTCCATCTTTTTGTTTGTTCTGACCCCTTGACGTTGTTGCTGGTATTGTCCAAAAATATAAACCGGAAGACAGAACACAATGAGTGCAGCGCTACACAAGGTCTATAAACTAGGCATTAAAGTCACCATGAAATCAAAAATGACAATTATTTTCTTTTCTTTTTTACCGAATGTTTCAGTGTTTATTTAAAATGATTTATTCGTGCACAAAAATGTATTTGCCCTCGTAATTATTAATCAAAAAAGTTTATCACCCTATCCCCTCCAAAAGGCATCTGTTCTCTTCATGGCGTATGTATTCGCGGATGGGACTAAATATCCACCACAACTGACTGCAATCCAATCCCTTTTTTTTTTTTTTTAGAAGCCTTTAAGTTTTCACTCTGATATATCCTTCACAATAGGGAAGAAAAGACTATCATGATATTGTTCGAGGCTCAGACTCGCTGTCCCAGTTTAAAACTAGATTAAAGACGCATCTTTTTAGCCAAGCATTTACATAATGCTTACCTTTTATTATACTGCTGAATCAGATCAAATGCATTTAATACTATAAAACTTGAAGAGACTGTAGGTTATCTGTATAGGTTGCATAGTATTTGCAGTTATTACGTTCCTGTGTATATTGCGTGAATGACGGGTGGTTGGGCAGATATTGTGTTGCGGTAGGTAGTATGCCATACGGAACCGTTGTCCACTGAAACTGCCTATTCACGCACCAGTGGGGCTCGACAGCCTTAGTCAACGGGTTGGCGCGTATGGTTGGGTTGCGGAGAGATTGTGAGATTGTGGTTAGGTCTCAGCAGCAGGAGGGATGTAGAGGTCAGTAAGCTGGGCTGAGTTGAGTGGGGGACGGAGGGGGGTGATTTTGGGACGCAAGAGTCACTGTCTTCATGTTTTGTCTTTTACGCCTGTGTTATGGAAATCATCATTATGAACAGCAGCTACGCTAATTATTTTCCCTTTGCTTTTCTGCTGTTATCTCGGGACGCGAGTCCCGAGAAAATGGCGTTCGTCAGCTCCAGTTTGTATCCAGCCTCTCACGGAGACTTCAGATGCTCCAATCACAAAGCCTATGAAGTGACGACTCAACACGGGCGATATGGACTCTCTATGGTGGACGGCACTGATCCTCAACAACTCGTCTTAAGACCGGCGTGCATACTTGGACTTCCAAAAAATACTCTAAATGTTCCGATCCAATCTGACTTGTAATGCTGCCCGAATCATGCACTGTTCTTCCGTTGGCCAGAGGAGAACTGGCCCCCCGACTGAGTCTGGTTTCTCCCAAGGTTTTTTTCTCCATTCTGTCACCTGATGGAGTTTTGGTTCCTTGCCACTGTTGCCTTGGATTTTGGCTTGCTTAGTTGGGGACATTTAACATTTAATATTCAATAATATTATTGATCTGCCTTACTTAAGGTGGACGTTGACGCAATTTCTTTTAGAAACAAACTTTGTTATATTGTTATATTGTTTTTGTTATATTGTTTTCATGTTATCACTGTGAAGCGCTTTGATACAATCTGTATTGTAAAAAGCGCTATATAAATAAAGGTGACTTGACTTGACTTGACTATCACAACTTCCATTTCATGCTGACTTTAAGCTACACAAACAGTAAAAAAAAGAAGAAAACTCTTTTTCAAACTTAGTGAGTTGTCTACCTAGATTTTAAAGGGGACCTATTATGACAAATTCACTTTTGCATGGTGTTTGGACATAAATGTGTGTTGGCAGTGTGTGTACACAACCACCCTACAGTGATAAAAATCCACCCACTCCTTTTTTTTTTAATTCCCATAAATCTTAAGCAGTGTCTGTGTCTCCCAACGACCTGTTTTCAGAATGCGGCTTTAGTGACGTCACTAAAGCCACAGGCCCCGCCCACGAGTTTTGACAGACACTGCCGCGAGTTCACAGCGAGTTGAGAGTTGTACACATCCGCCATTGCTGCACTGACGAGAATGTCTCCCAAGCGTTGTCAGTGTTGTGTAGTATTAATCCACATAGCTCTATCCCAGCAAACATTTGGACGTGTAATGACCGTTGAAAAGACGTCCGTCCGACACGTCCCGTCATGGTTGAAAAATAGTTCCAAAATGAAAGTTGAACCGACGTCTTTGACGTCATCTGGCCGTGAATTCCACGTCTCTTCTGGCCGTGAATTCCACGTCTCTTCAGCGCGTCCCTGGACGTCTAAATGCGTCGTCATTTGTGTGTTTAAATGTGTTGCTGCATAATTTAAGTGTATATAAGCCTGCATTTAAAATAATCACACACATATTGTGTAACATCGTGAAAGGCAATCAAGTCTTGAAGTTTACACATCTTGACAAAGGTTCTAAAAAGGTCCAAAATTGGTCTAGTCAGACCTGACCGTCAATAAAACGTTTTAATCACGTGTACATCACAAACAAGAAGACATTATTTGTGGACATAAGAAAAAAAGAAGCATGTTCTGATTTAGCACATTTTATTGATCTTGAACAGCCAAAATGTATCTTAATATTTTTTCAATGTTTAACATTTGTTAACCAAACTAAAATACCAATTACAAAATACTGAATTATTATATAAAGGGATAGTTCACCCAAAAATGAAAATTCAATGAAGAAAGGTATACAGGTTTGAAACATGAGGTTGAGTAAATGATGACAATTTTCATTTTTGGGGAAACTATCCGTTTAAAAACACATTGTTTGGCTCAGTTTTTGTATCCACCAGCTGTTCCTGGAGCGTGTTTCAGGTGTTCTGCCATTGCTGCATCAATTTCAGAGTCTGTAGCATTTGGGTTCCACCTCTTCACAGCATCTAAGGGAAGATAATATATATATATTTAAATAAATAAAATTATTATTAAATTAAAATTTGAGGTAAATGATATGCACTTATTTTCAAAATATTTTTATGGTCTACAGCTAAATTAAAAAAAAACATGGAACAAGATGAATGAATCATGAATGACACATTAGAAAAAGGTAATCAACATGCATTACATTTTATTTTATTGTATAAAATATGTTCTGCTTTTATTTTTAAAGCAGTTACTGAAAACATACATGTTAAAATCCAGCTAAACATTTCATTCCATTTCAGATAATTTACTTTCTGAAAGAAACTCTCAAAAGGCTACATTAATAAGTTACAGTAATGACTGTATCATTAAACAATATACTTGGTATAACGTTACCGTTGTTGTATACGTTCAAAGTTACATTTAGCCTACTGGCTAATTTTAGCCAAACTCAGTAAATTTCAGTTGACAATGTGGGCATAATTTCTTTCGGTTCATTCATGTCACACAAGTAAAACTCAAGCACGTTAATCTAATACAAAATGTACTTACCCAACAGTAGATTTTTAATAATAATATCGACACAACTCCGTCCTCTCCTCGTGGTTGTTCAAAGTTCCAGAATCTATGGGGAGAACGCGTTAACATCTCGCGAGATAATCCCATCGCATGATTTTGTAATATCGCGAGACCTTTTGTTACTACATCTTGGCAGCACAGTTTATGGTTTGGGCAGAGGGTTTGGGTAATTACATCCAACTCAGACATAAATGGTGACCGGGTATATTTCTGTTTTACATGTATATACATTCCATAAAAAAATAACAACGAATACATCAGGTACAACAGGTTAAAATAATGACTAAAATGCAGTGGCTTTGCATTTGCAATTACTTGACTATACTGTGCATTTTGTGATTATAATTTATAAAAACAAGATAAAGTAAATATATATTCATTTGTATATAAATCGTGTATTTTATAAAGAATTATAAATCCTGATAAATTTTTTCTGTCTTGCTAGACTAGACGTGCAAAAGACGCCAGTGGACATATAGTATTCACAGCCTGACTAGACATGTAAAGGACGCCAGTGGACGTCTTCTTCACAACCTCTTAAAAACTTCATGGGCAACTACATTAATTATTGCAGTATTAACCATGCGAGGATTAAGCGCAGCTTTTGCATATTTAACAAGGATTTCATAGAGGGTCATGATGGACTATAAATGCACGTGTAAAAGACGTCGCCAGGTGACGTCCTCTCACCCGATACACTAAACATAACTACACGAGCTAAAAGTTAAAATAACAATTATACATGCAACTGTAGACATGTACAAATGTATCTGAATGCATTTTTAGGAAATGTTCTGTGTTACATTTTTTACCGATTTATGACGTCCTGGCCGCAACTATTTTTGGCCAGGGACACGACGTTGCCGTCGGACCAATGTTTTCTGGGATCTATTTACTAAAAAGTTCCTCCTGAAGGATGTAGCAGTGCCAACTGTTCGTGATCCAGCTACACATCTAGAAAAAAGTATTACACGTTTGTTTTCCAAATTGCCTTTGAATTTGTCAAGCTCATAATAACATGTTAGACTTATAAAGTTTGTGATAGCATGTGATAGCACCATGAGTCTGTCCAGCTATGTTGTTATTTTTTTATTGCGCTGATAGTGGAATTTTTATTTTTGTAAAGGACAGCACATCAGAACAGAGCAGCCAAACAAGAGATATTGCTTGTGTCAGACAGACGCAAAACCGCTGACCAAGTCTGTTGGTACTCAGTTATCAATGAAGACGTTTCATGTTCATGTTCATGTTCAGGTATGTTTATGTATTACATGATACTGCTTATACAGAGGACCTCTCTCATCGGAAAAGTGGGGCGGGAGCAGCAGCTCATTAGCATTCAAAGGGAAACACTAAAACGGTGCGTTTTTGCACAATCCCAAATTTGGCAATTTTAAAAAGCTCAAAATACCCCACAGATAATTTTTTATAGCAAAGACTTCACATACACACTCTGGGGACATCAAATATTTGTTTTACATCTTGTGAAAAGGGGCATAATAGGTCCCCTTTAATGCATAAGCACAATCTCTAAAAGTTATTATGCTGCCTTCAAAGATGTCTTAATTCTTTTGTGGAGAAGACAATCCACAATGCACTGTGACACAATTAGTGCAAAACCATTCAAGTTGGCAGATATGTCAAAAGAAAAGTGGAATATAAATATACTTGTAAATACAAAGTTATATCAATTAAAAATGACTATTTTACCTGATATTTGTGTGCACTACTTATTTGTTATGCTTAGAGAATCACGTCGTCACAATGTGCTTCAGACTAGGTGCACATAATTCAAATAAAGGAATCAATTTATTAATTCAAAAATAAAAAAGCAAATAATTGATAAATAAAGACAAGCAACTGTCAAATGCTAAAATACATTTGTCACAATCCTCAGTCACCAGACCAGTCACCTCACACTACATTTCCCATAATCCCTCCTGGCTTCACATCTGCACACACTCATCTAATCATCACACCAGTTTGTTATCATTTTATTATCTCTGTGTATTTAGTTCCTGTTTTCAGTCTTTGGTTGTCGGTTGTTGTTCGTGTATGCTGTTATGCCTGTCTGCCTTTTTGATTTATTAAATCACATTTATATTTGTATCTAGTCTTCATCATTTTCAGTCTTATGACAACATTAAAACATTATAAACAAATTAAACATGTCCATTTGTTAATTTTAAGTAGGCTAATTTATTATTTTACTGTTACATTAGCTATTCTTAAACATAAAATATTTGTCAATTATGTCTATTTACTTGTCACTATAAAAAAAGATGTATTAATATTATTATGTTTAAAAGACTAAATTGATTCTATCATTTTATATTGAACACAATCAGTCATTCAAATGCTTAAGGTCACCATTTCACTCTGCTGTTGGTTTCTAGTCTGCCACAGTATCAACCTGTATCAGGAGGTGTATTCTCTCTCCCAAAGGTAGTCGCCGCATCATGTTGCTGCTTATTTGCATAATGTTGAGCGCTGCTCTTGCCAAAAATCACCAACTTTCATTAAAACAAATCATGTGCGATCACTTTGTCACTGCAAATGGCCATTTAGAAGCAGGGCTATATCTGAGGAACATGGGACTTTGGGGTGCAAACGTTACAGGGTCCCGCCAGCAACTGAAAAAATAACAAATAAAAACAGTGGTTTAAACAGAGAAAAAAAAATACCTAAAATAAAAATCAACAAAAAGAAATAATTGTCAGAGTCATTAAGCACTCATTACGCGGTAGAATAATCTGACCCGTGTGTCTGTGTGGGAGAAGACATCCCACATGCAGATGGCAGTAGATCATGTTATGGCATTAAGGTTACTCAATAACAAATGAAAATGCAATGATTGGCAGAAAATGGCAAAGCACTCGATTCACTTATAAACATGTAACCTACTTGTATATACATGTCGATTTACCCAATTTAATTGCTGGGTTACATTTGTGACCAAAATATAAATTCAAGTTTGAAGGGTCTAAAAGGTGTTGCAGACGTATTTTAAAAATAACTAAAAGTAAAAAGAAAAAGAAAAAGAAAAATGAAGTGCTCACAGATTGGGTGTGGCCTTTGTCATTTAGATAAAATTTTCAATAAATTCTAAATAATCTTTTTCTGGGTTGTGCCATTTCATTTTTCCCCTATCAATATCTACCTTATAGCTGAAAATGAACACAAAACAAAAACGTGAAAAACCCTAAAATAATAAAATGAAGGTTTCTGTTTGTGACCAGTTCAAGGTACGTGTTGCAATAATCATGCCTTGAATCTGTTGATGTCATATTTGTATGTCTCAAAATGTCCATTTCTATCCACAAAACTTGCCAAAAGTCATGGTTTAAGGGGTTATTTAAAAAAAAAATTCTTCCGGATGTACACTCAAAATGCTAGAGGGAAATGCTGGTATCTTCACATTTTTTAATTTCAGTACCGACTTGGTACCGAAGTTGGCAACTTTTTGACAACTGTAAGTCACAATCATGTTGCATTGTGGTCTATGTATCTGCCCGAAGTGTACATATTGAGTAGACTCGCCCCCTCTGTCAAAATTGAGGGTTCGAGGGTCTGTCCAAATGAACTTCCCTCGCCCACTTGACAAAGTTGAACGCACTTCAAAATGGTGGCGGGGATTCCCCCGAAGAGAAGTGCTAGGGAAGTTTGCGGGTGTATGTTTAAAAGTGGAGTTAATCCATCCCTTGTTTGAAAAAGGATGTCGGTCACGGTGTCAAAGCTATCACATTTAGTCCATATAATTAATATCTAAGGCATAGAAGCACTAAGGGGATCTCACCTTGGGCAGCATAAACACTAATATACATACAAAGATTGCCCATATCTGGCAGCATACCTACCAGCCATAAGTATGCAGTACAAGTAACAGCTAATCAACTGCGCACATTATACGAATCTATCAGGAATGAATTTAACAAGATAGCCCCTCGCTTTCTCCCTCTGCTCTGACAGAACTCAATTCCATTTCATATGCTTTCATTTATATGTCATTTTGTTGCACATGTTTCAGAAACCCTCATCTGCTTTTCAGAGCATGAATGAAATGCAGCGACCACTCGAAACTTTAAGACAAGAGCCGCAAGGCGATTCCAGCAATTTGGGCAATGAAGAGTCTTTATGGAGATGCAGAAAGAGAGAGGATAAAAATGATGAAACTAGAGAAAGAGAATGGAAAGAAAAGGGGTTTACAGTGGCGAGGCGAGAGTTTAAAGAAGGAACGAGAGCTCAGCGATAGAGGTAAATGTTAGAGAAAAAGACTAAATATAAATATAGTGAGAAAGACAAAATGAGAGAATAATAATTGAAAGGAGAGGAGAGGTGGTGAGGTTAAATGAGAGTGTGATAGACAGATAAAATTAAGTGGGGGGGATGGAGAGAGACAGTGACTGAGAGAGATGGAGTGAATGGGTAAATCAGTATTCATGGGCATTCTTCACATGAAGCACAGCGACTGACAGGGGACCAGCACAAAGTCAGATTGCTAAAGAACCCTGCTGACGCGTCTCACACACAGGCACAAACACGCATGCAAAAACACACATTCACGCATACCTTTCCCCAGGCATCTCCTAGGGCGATGTGTAACAAACTCTTTGCTTCCAAGTCAGGAAACAAACACACACTTCCACAGAGCAGGTACAGCGGTGTTGTGTCACCCTGAAACATGTGGAGAAAGAGAAAACTTATTCACAGCTCTACTGCGACAGTCTCTTATACATCAGAAAATAATGGGGCTCAGAGGACGAAGAGGACTTAGGAAAACCAAAGAGAGACAGTGTTCAATGTAGACACCCTACAAGGACACATGCTGTGAACTATTGGATGCCCATTTGTCATGGTGTGTGGGTGTGTGTGCCTAGTAAACTAGATTGCCCGAGTTGGCAATCCACTCATGAGTTGAATTGACTACAGAAAACTGAACTGGAATTTAACACTTATATCATAATCAGACATTATATGGCATTTTCTTAAAGAAATGAATCATTTTATTCAGCGAGGATGCATTAAATTGTTCAAAAGTGACAATAAAGACTGAATAAAGTTTATATCAGTTTCCACAAAAGTGTTTTCAACATTGACGATAATAAGTATGTTTCTTGAGAAGCAAAATTAGCATTACAATGATTTCTGAATGATCATGTGACACTGAAGACTGGAGAAATGGCTGATGAAAATTCAGCTTTGCATCACATGGATAAATTACATTTTAAAATATACTAATATACAGTTTAAAAATAGAATAATATTTCACAATATTACAGTTTTTTTGCTGTAAGTAAATGCAGCCTTGGTGAGCATAAGAGACTTCTTTCAAAATCTTACAAACTGAATGAGACTGATATACATTTTGTGTTTATATGTGAATAAAAGCAATTGAATGTATTGAAAACTACACTGAAGCAGCTACATGTATATACATCCATCCTTTCTGCTACATTATTTCAAGAACTGAATTGGAATGTAAAAAAGTATTATTTGCATTGCAGTAGTGAGTGAATGGCGCACAACCCTGCTAGTTACAGTGGATAGAGGGAGAACTGTCATGTATCAGTCACTGGAATTGAATAGGAACGTACTGTATCTTTTCAACATCCTGTGACAAAGAGTGAGTCTGACATTGTAGACGGCATCTCCACCAGCGCTCACACAGCCTCATAGGACTATAACCACCCCTTGTCACAAGGAAAGAGATATTAACTTCTAATGCAGAAGAGTTATTCAAGCTCAGTGCCTGCTACTGTCACCCCATGACTGAAGCCATGTACATTTGCCATCGTAATGAGAGGACAAATTGGAAATATGGCTCACTGCTCCCCATTGAACAATAAAACCGCACGCAGCTCATCTCATTAAACAAGGGAGTTATTGCTCGGGATACCACAACTAGATTAATTAACACAAGGTATGGAGGAAAAGGGCAGGTGGATGAGCGAGAGAGAGAAAGCTGAGTAAATGTGGCAACTGAATTTTACTTGAAATAATGTTTAATTTAATTTCCTCATCGCAAGGACAGTAACAGCTAAAGGAAATTGAGAGTTCACTCGGCCTCAGCTTTAAAGTTCACGTCAATCGGGAACGGACCGGCAGACCAAAGCTACATGAACAATACGTCGTCAATCCCGAAAATCAGCGGTAATGTCCTCATTAAATGCATGAGCCAATTTTTTGTCAAGTCATCTTTGGAAGTGGACTGAACTCATGAATAACTCCTAATTAGGTCGCTGAATACTGATGAAAATGTTAACATGTGACTAAATAAAGCTCATTTATATATTAAATCCCTTACAAAAATACTCAAGTGCATGTTGAGGCAGTTAAGGTCGTTGACAAATTATCAAACAATCAAATTGTGACACCTTCTCCTCCCGCGCGGTTGAAGCGGTTAATTGGCCATTAGCCGGGAAGCGCACGCACCTGTAAAAGAATCCGTTAGCGGACAATGAAATTAAAGAGCTCGAGGTGCGGTTTATGAGTTACAGTATCTTTATCGAAACCCCGGTTTTTAATGTTGTCTGTTATGACTGTATCAGAGGAACCATTAAGTAGCCTATTTAGACAGCACGAAATACTTATAAAAAGTCAAGTTGATATGACATTTGTAATTGAGGCAGTGTGAAATTATATAGTGTGAATATGTGTACAGTCATGAGACAAAATATGGGTAAAAAAGGTGCACATGAAGCACCTCAGAGCTTAAAAAAATCCCTCTCATCATAAATAAATCTATCTGTTTAAAATGAGAGGCAAAGGTAGTATCGACCTTAAAATTTAAAAAGCACATTGCTGTAACAGTGACCTTGGAACATAACGAGGTCGAACACATATTCGGATGTTTACACTCTCTCCCGAAATATGTGCACCCCCTACTATTTGCATAAACCGATACAGCCAATGAGTACGATGTCCAGATATGCAGTATTCATGAAACAGGCCTACTGCATCTGCTAGACTCTGAAATGTGAGAGTGGAGGCAGGTTTTTCGACAGACAAGTGCTGGGTACCAGGAAAGAAGTTCCTCATGGTTCAATTGTAGACCTACTTATTTAACAACACCCAAGAAAATATTTTTTCACAGTTGTTGTTGGTAGCTACATGTATTGAGTATGGAGATAATTAATTGATAGATAGATAGATAGATAGATAGATAGATAGATAGATAGATAGATAGATAGATAGATAGATAGATAGATAGATAGATAGATAGATAGATAGATAGATAGATAGATAGATAGATAGATAGATAGATAGATAGATAGATAGATAGATCTCAATACATGTTATGGTTAGGCCTACTGTCTTTTTATGAAAATGAGAGCGTTTATATTAGGGTAGAGTGGGGGAAAATGCCCCCCTGGGGTAAAACGCCCCCCACCCGTTTTTCCCAAAATAACCACTAGAATGAATCAAGATACATTTTTACTATTGCTATGCACTACGTTGACAACGGGGATATACAAGTCTCCATGGAGAAGCTGACACCAGCGACGTATTTGAAGAGAAGAGGATTACATGGAAAGTGCTATAACTTTCAGATATTAATAAACAAGTTTTTAATAGAATATTGTTCACAGTGATATCACATTGATGTATGATAGATGAATAGTGATGTCTGTAGTTTGAGAGCATATGTTATTTATAAGGAATATAATTATATTTTTTAAAAATAAACAATTTTTTAAAAAGACATAGCTTGTGGGGTAAAACGCCCCCTATGCTGAGGGGTAAAACGCCCCCCAAGGGGCATAGTTTCTCTTTATCATAATTACTACAGTAACATATTTCTGTTCATCAAAGTCTTTATTTTACACTTTAATGCAGTATAACTAGGCGGTAAAATCAATTTGAACAAAACATGAAAAAATTACCTCAAGTGAGCATTAGCTAGCTTGGTGAATGCAATGATGGAAGGTGGTTAGGTGACCCAATGATAAAACACAGTGACCTTTAATGCATTTATGGAATATATTTCACTATAAATATACTAATTTATGTTTAATATTTATTTAGGGTTTTCTGTTTTTCTTGATGATAGTGGTGAACAAATACTACATCAATTATCAACCCCATATAGGCCTAGTGTAGAAATCCAAATATTAAAATGTTAGAAATTTGGCTATTTTGTACATTGCTGAAATAAATATTAATAGGTATATATATATATATATATATATATATATATATATATATACACATGTTGTTGCATTACTTGCCTTTTACTTTTAGAGATTAAAAACTATGTTCATTTTGCTGTTGATCTATGAAGCAAACTGATTGGTAAGAAAGGGGGCATTTTACCCCACCTTGGGGGGCGTTTTACCCCACCGCTGGGGCAAAACTTTGTACAAAAATATTTTCAGTCAAAAAAAAATATTTATTATGAAGGTTGAGCAAATTTAATATTTGGTAAATAACTCCTGCCATTGACACTCAAAACTGGGATGGCAATTCTAGTCACATTTATGTTTTGTTTCACAGTAATGTCACATTTTCCTTAAGGGGGGCGTTTTCCCCCACTCTACCCTACGTTGAAGACGCGGTTTGTTTTGTGGAGTTCTTTAGAAAGCTTGTTAAGATGTGTCAACGTGCCGCATTTTTTTCGTTTATTTTGAGACAATAAATGTAATTATTAGTCTACTGTAGGCCTATATTCTGACTGCAATGGGAAATGTATTAGACTAATCAATTAAATATTGATTTAAAAAACAAAGTTATATAACTTTGTACCTGTTGGCTGTTTTCTCAAGAGAATTATGACTGAATGTTTTGAAAGAAAAATAAGTAGGCTATATCCTAGAATATATAGCAATCTTATAAATCGTGTTAAAATACTTTTATATAAGTATGATAAAGAACTTACCAGCGTTTGTAAGTTTCGTGGAATCGAAATCTCAAAATGTTGTTTCAGGCAAGCAAGGGAAAACAAGAGTCACGCCATAGTACCCGCGCATAAAAATGTGGCGTAACAGCAAGCGAAGTGTGATTGGTTTAAACCGCCAGTCAATCAAACAGCCATTCGGATTCATTTGGACGGTTCTTGCAAAGAATAAACATGAGTAGCCTACCCACCAAATAATCTTTAAAAAAAAACGAATTTTAAAATAATGTGGCTATTTATTTTTAAAGTTATTATTTTACTGTTATCTTTGGAAGTTCTTTGTATTTCAGATGAGATTTTGACCATTGACGTTGTAAATATGGTTCTTATTTATTTACGAGATCACAAAACAAGTAGGCCTACTAGGCCTACATGTGACAAGCACACCGCCTGTTTCATTAACTGCTTGTCCATCTGTGGAAAAGTCACTCCATATGATAGCCTACATAACATACTTTTTTAGCAGCCCTGAAGTAATTACTCAAATTCAAAATAATACCTACTCAAGAGAGTAGGCCTATGCGATTTCGGACGCAGACACTATGTAAATCCGCTCTGGTTGTCTTAAAAAGAAAGACAAAGAAATAGAAGGGAAATGTTTGCCATCTCTGTCTGACACTGATGCTGACGATAAATACAGAGTGTGAAAGTTTCTTCGAGTGAAAGTTTCTGAGAATTTAAACTTCTACCTGCTGAGTTTTAATTAGGTCAGATGAAACTATTTAATACACAGAAAAACAAAAACAAAACAAAAAACTTTAATTAAAGAAATTAATCTGGGTGGAAGCAGCAAGGAAAATGAACCTCAACACAACATAAGGGTTAAATTAAATAACAAAAAAAAAAACCGAAAGTTATCTATGTGCCCATGCTTCAGATTTGTGTCAATGGACTGCCATTAGTTGTCTTAAATATTAAAATGTGGTGCTAACAATTCAATAATTTGATGACATACACTCAACATGTTATTGAACATGACCACACTGACATAGCAAATAATGCATTAACTACTTAAGAGCCAAGTTTGTTGATTATCCCATTTTAACTGAAAAAGCCAATGATCACCTGTGTCATTAAACTTCATTGTCAGCTCATCACAAACTGCTTGTCAAGGTCTCTTTTTGCCCTTAAATAACCATTAAAATGCACTCATGCTTAAAGAGCGGTCAATTGTAAACTCAACACTCCATTAGCAGCTTTGAATTACTTTTTAAACACTATGTGCCGTTGATTTGTGTCTTAACACACCGAATGAAGAATATCAACATTGTAAATGTGCTTATAATTACACATTTCTCAACACGTACTTTAAACAATCATTTATGTCCAGCACTTCAAGCCATAATGACTGTCATCGTGTTTAAGCGAGACCTTTGGAGCATTATCTGCTCAGTGAATGCCCTCATTTGTCCAAATGTAGTGCTGCAGGAAAACAAACAGAACAGTGAATGGTAAACAAAACAGTGTTCCTTGCAATTACCCATGAGCATGTAGAAAGCAAATTATTATCCACATAAGAGTTTGTTCACATCATACTGTAGCCTATATCATTCTGTTGCTGTTTCTTAAAGGTGAAGTGTTTAATTTCTGTGCCAATATCAACACCAAACAAATATAAAAATATATATAAAAAAATTACATAAATAACTAGATTAAAGGGATAGATCACCCCAAATTGTAATGATACAATATAACTAAACAGTGTCTACACCATACGTGAGTGGCGCAATGCAACAAAAGACAACAGGACCAATAATTATCAATGATGCCGCGACACAACAAATTTCCAACAGTAAACTGATGCCTCGTTCTATTAATGATGTACTCCAAGCACTTGGTGATACTTCTCATAGGAAGGATAAATGGATTTGCAACAGTCACTTTGTCACATCCAGTGTAGACAGCTTCTAGCTGTTGCGGCGCAGCGCAAAGCCACACATCAACTGTTGCGTCCTGTGTGTAGACACGGTGTTATTGTTTTATTTTCTGCTTATTACCACAATAAGGACTAAATGATCATTAGACTGCAACAATAAAATATGCATTATTATATTATATTATATTATATTATGTTATATTATATTATATTATATTATATTATATTATATTATATTATATTATATTATATTATATTACATTATATTATATTTGCCTTATAGGCCTGAGATGATGGAATCTGATCCAGCATCCCTACCCTATGGAGGATAAGTGGTATGGAGGATGGATGGATGGATAGATTATTATAATAAAAATCTTACTGTGCAACAGTGCCCGTCCATTTTTTCAGCAGCCTTGGTTTCCATCCCAAGCCATTTTTCAGAATCATTTTTCCAATTGGGATTTTTAAAAAGTCTTCATAGTCATGAACCAAACCAACCAGCTATGAGGTGAATCACAACAAATTTTGATTTGAAGCTGGAAAGTATTTGAAAATTGGACAATAAGACAAAAGTACAAGACTGTGTACTTAATGGCTTCACTGAGGGAGAAAAACTACAATCCCATAATATATATATAATATATAATAACTATATAATATATAACTATTAAAGGTATGGTAGGCAATTTTGGAGATGCTGGCAATAGCAAGCTAGCTTTGAAAGCGTAAGATTCCACCCTCCTTTCACATGCCCCTCCAAAGCCACTCCTCCTCCAAAACACATTATTGGCAGCCGGAGTAGATTCTGCATATCGTCACGAGAGATCTCATGTCTCAAAGCACATAACTTTACAATAATAATGAACGTAAACAACTTAAAGAGCTCTGACTTGTACCACCTGACTGCTGCAGATTCATTTCGGTATTGATAGTGTTGCCATAGAAATGCATAGTTGCGAGTCCAAGAACAGCTCAGAGTAAAGGTAATGGGATTCCATTTCTTAATTGCATTAATTACGACATGGCATGAATGCAGCATAGCTTGTTGTTTTGGTTGTGGAGGAACTGTAAAAGGTGACTGTCTTTCTACAACTCTGCATAGCCTCATGGGACACGCTGCTAAAGTGTTTAACAGCAGAATTCCTGGTGAAAAACTACATTACCCATGATTCTGCAGTGAAATCTCCACCAAATACATATGTTGACAGACATGTATGATATTCTATCATTGCATTTGGACCAAATCCAAAGATTGGACAAACATTATTTTGATCCCCTGGCACTTCCACAGAAGATATATGTAATTAGTTTTAAATTTGGACCACTTCTTTTATTGATTGCTATATCAGGATGTGAAGAGAGTTTCAACCAGAATAACAAAAAGTGTTTATGAAAAACATTGCCTACCGTACCTTTAAATATTGATACACCATATATTTTAGGGAAACTCATGTCATTCATGGGAATCTTTTAGCACAATTTGTTTACGACTGTGACAATGAGCACTTAGCTAAACACTGGATGTTAAAAAGTATGTGAAGTTTATGACGTGGCCTGTGATTGGTTGCTTTACAAGTCAGACAGCCACGGGGCTGTCCTTGGCCAACAAAAGCTGCGATGGAGTCTAGACCTTCTGCCATCAGTCTGAACGTCTGGCTATGCAAGACTAACCAGGCACCACTAATAACTCAAACACTTCTTCCATCTGCAATGGTTAAAAAACATTAAGTCCCATGCTGAAAGTCAATGTTGCTGCGTGGAGCTTATCAGGATGAACTAATCCTTAAATCCATGCAATGATATACAGTTTGTCAACATTAAATGCCGTGGTATAGCATGCAGTGAATGTACAGTAATCTGGGGCCATCAGTGGTCTTTGTATTTCAAGGTAATCAAAAAACAATGTTTTTAGTGCCAGAGTATTTACACATTTCAGGGGGAGACCAACAAATGGCTTACTTACATGTGGGATAGACGTTATTTTAATATTGTAAATATTAACATTTAAAGTCAAGGAAGATATCTTGAACATCTAAGTGATATTCAGAAAGCCGTAAGAAGTTTCACCTTCTCAATCGTAACCTAGTGAGATGAAATTTAACATTTTTTGAATGTGAAATCCCTCTTTTCCATACTGTCTGATAGTTGTTTGATATAAGCGCTATCTGAAGCTGATGAAAAGTGACTTCCAGAAAAGCCAGATCATCTGATATCTCCTCTTCTCCTACACAAGGTTGAGATGTCTGCAGAGTGTGATGAAGCCTCAGAACTTCACAGAAACTCTGACTTCACAACTTTCAAAGAAGAGATGAGCAAACTCCTCCACATATCTGCATTTCAACCACACACTGTGTCGCTTCTCCATATCGCTCTATCTCCCTCTCCCACTCTCTGTTTCTCTAGTTCTTTCTCTCAGTCACAAAGAGGAATGCCACTTTGTGTCTGGTTTCCTTTGTCTCTTCTCTCCGGAATGATGTTTAAACGCTGACTCTCTGCAAGATTTCCCTCCACCTGTTTATATTCTATTGATGCCCAAATGAAATTTAATGGTCAAAATATGATACGCAGTCACTGTTTTGTTTTTTGGTGCTTTTTCTCATTTGCAATGGAAAAAATACAGATTAATGTGATCGATCTGAAAGGAAAGTGAAGTATAGGAGAAGAAAAAAAAGGACGATAAACAGGGTGATCAGGTTCATACTAAGTTTATCTGGCTCCTACCGGGATTCATCTGCCCTCTAAGCATCCAGTCAATCGCTCAATTACTCTACCATTTGGGGTCCGCACGCATATACACAGATATCTAGGATTATTTTTTGGAGACCCAAACTGGATGCCTCATTTTATTTTACATCACTGTGAAGTTTGTCTGTAAGGACTTATCAATGTCAGGGGTTTCCACACACTCCCCAGGAGGGAAAATCTCTGTGGTGAAAGACTGCCAAAGCAGTAACTCACTGCTTGGAAGCTGCAGCAAGCCGCCAGGCCCGGATTCTTTCATATTTATCTCATGTCAACCTGAATGGTGTGTGTGTGTGTGGATATCTTCCCTCCATTACCAAGGTGAGTTCTGCTAAATGAAAGACTGCAGGTGTCACACCAAAGTGAGGTTTCTTGGATGTGTACAGGAGGATACACAGGGATGCAGTTTTTACCCGTCTCATTTCCAACTGAGCTGCTGTGCTTCTATTGAAGAAATTAATTACCAGGCAAGTGATATCAAGCATCTCGCATACAAACACCTACGAGTAGAGCATGCATACAAATTCAGATGGATGTTGATACATAAAACTCAGTTTCAAAGCAGTGTCATTGTCAAGTCAGGGCACGAATATGGAAAAGCGCACTTATAGTTAACAAGTACGTATACCAACATAATCAACAGTATAAACAAGCTCTCTGTGTGACAGTATAATATTATTTTTAACAAGAGGTGAAAGTTAGTGTCAGTGTCAAAAGTACATAGTTTAGGCGCATTGAAACAAAACTTGTATTTTACAGAATAATTGTACAGTAACATTCAACAATTAATTATCAATATAATGGATTCGTTAACTGAAAATACTCTCTCATGTCACCCAAACCTGAATGACTTTCTTTTGTGAAAGAGGAGAAGAAAGGTCTAGAGATCCAAGGCTATACCGCTGGCTTGAGGGAAAGAGGCGAAGAAGGTGGCCTGGCAGGACGGGGTGACACCGGTGGAAGGGAGGACCAAGGCGGAACTGGAGGGAAGGAGGATCCCGGTGGAGCTGAAGGGGTGGAGGGCTGAGGTGCAGCCAGAGGCCCGGAAGTCCGTGAAGGAACCAGGTTGACGAGAGATCAAGGTGGAACCGGAGGAATGAGGAGGCCTGAGTGATGGCAGACTATGGCAGAGAAGAGGGAGCGCAGAGCCACAGTGGAGCCTATGGGCAGAGAGGCCAAGGTGGAGTCAAGGAATCCAGCTTCGCAGAGCTTAGCTGATGGAGAGAAGCCCCAAAGCAGAGCTGAGAAGCTGAAGATAAGACAGCGGTGAAGGAGAAGTTGAGACACTGCACGACGTAACTTGACCAGGTAAGTCCAGCCATGAGGTTGGGGATAACAGGGTGGGCAGATCATTGGGAGGAAACTGGTAGTCAAGAAGGTTCACTGAAGTTATTTTATGGGCTGGAATTGGTTCAGACAAGTCAGATTAGCCAGTGGTCTTCAACAGGTTTTGGAGAGGACTGATTCCCAGGTGCAGGCTCCGAGATGGGCTTCGGCCTCGGGATGGACGTGGCATCTGGCTCCACCTATGAGACAGATCCGTTGGCTGGCTCTGGCAGCACTCGCACGTGATCCGTGGTTAACGTTGGTTCAGGCTCTGTATCTATGGTGGGCTCAGGCATTGAACTCAGGTCCTTGGCAGAATCTCTCTAACTTTCCAGGACTCTTTGGGAGGGACGACTAGTCCAGTCTGGAGTGGGGAGAGAGAGAGTGGCAGGTGATGGAATATGTACGTAATACGTAATGTTGCACGTAATGTTGACGTTATCCTCAATGAATCCCATGGTGAGGGAGGATCCGCATACCCACAGGGTGTGATCCTCACCCAGCAGTAGCATTTGGCCGAGGATGTCACCCATCCCACTCCAGAAAAGTTCTTTCAGGGTTACATTGTGCCTCCTTGTAAAGCTGTAGATAGCCCTCCACATATTCTTCCAGTGTCCGGCTGTTCTGGAAGAAGCAGTCCTCATAATTCGTTTTGGTCGGTTCTTTTGTCACGTATATCATGGTCGATAATACACGCATGATGCAAAACTTCCAAATAAAGCTTCTTTATTACTACAGAAAATATATGCAAGGAGAAACCACACATTAACACTTAACTCACAGATGAGAACCGACAATGACCTGAATGGAAAAGGGAGTATAAATACACAGGGAAACATAATGATTAACAGCTGAATGTAATCTGTAACCAAGGAGACTAACTAGGAAACAATCAGGCTAAGTTTAACTGAAGCACAAGAAACACACAGGAATGAAAATACAACTGAACAAAACATAATCCTGACAGTATCATAAAATGGTTTATATATTATAAGTCTTTCAAAGCCATACAACAGGTTTGTGTGTGAAGAAATTAAATACAATAACCACTGCAACTGGATGGAATGAGTGAACTGAACTCGATAACCAGATCTATTCTGATTTGTGAACAAACCATTCAGACCAGTTTTGTGAACTCAATTGATTTATTAAAAATATGTTCAGTTTCAGTCCTCATTCACTTTCATTATACTGAAATGTTTTGTTCATAAATCTGTTTTACACTATATTACTTGTACAGCACTTTGGTTTCAACCTGTTTTCATTTTAAATGTGCTTTAATTACCTCTTTAAGTCTCTATTGTATTTTATAACTCACAGGCTGAGTTTTTTTTTTTTCAGAATATATCACATTCCTGTCATCATTGCCACAAATATCTGCCCTAAGAAAGAACACAGTGCTATCATTAATTATTGTACCTACAGTAAACGGAAAAAAAAGTGTCATCTTTTGCTTTTTGTATGATCTCGCTTAGGAGGTAATTATAGAGCACAAGTTATTTGCATAAGAAATGGATTTGTTAAGGCTGATTTAGCTGAAGAGACAGAGTTGGATACAGGCTGGTGAACTCTCCAATCATATCAAATTAAATGTGGCCTTTATTCACTTTTGAATGGAATAATTATTCAAAACTACTAACTATTAAAGTTTTGATTTAGAACTCCCCTCTCATGATACTTGCACAAATAATTGCTGTCTAAAGGCCCATTCACACCAAAAATGATCACTATAAAGGTAACTATGATAACTATATTAGCGTCCAAAGCACAATAATGTTCTGTTTATTATAAGCATGGGCTGCATTGTCAACAAATAGGATCCAGGAGCATTACTTGGAAAAATCATGGTGACTGTGTCATTAAAGTTATAGTTGTGGTGTGGACTCTGGTGTTATAAAACGAAATATTTATTGTTATAGTTATCATACTTGGTTTGAACGGCCCTTAAAGGTACACTGTGTAGAAATTTCTCCCATCTAGCCATGAAATTGTATTTTGCATTCAAACAAATAGTGCTCTCTAGCGCCTCGCTTTTTCAAATGCGTGTTGCAACTACGGTAGCCATTATGTACCAAGAAGCTATGACAATAGCACTTCATCGAGTTTAACTATACACACTCAAAAAAATGATATGTTGGCTTTACTTAACTTTTTTATGTAAACAGGTTCCACCGGTTCCACATAACTATGTTTCGTTAAACAAACATAATATGTTCATGTAACTTCAACATCATGGAATTTGGTCATTTTAAGCGACCCAATTAAACTCTGAGCTAATGAGTTAATTAAGTGAATAATTGAGTGATAATTGAGCATTATTGAAGACACCTGATGTTAACAAGCAGAATCTCTGAAGGAGAAAACCGGAATTATTGAGATAAGTTATTGAAATTATTGAGATTATTAAGTCACCATTATGGAGATAAGTATATGTTTTAGTGGGGCTCTTGACCATTAACTTATTAACTTTAGATTTTGTTTGGTTGCTGTACATGAGTTAAAACAGCTGGATGAACAATGAACTAAGGAGATCTGATGGTGTTGGTTGTGATTTAACAAAATCATTATTTCCCAATCATTTGACCTCAATCACTGATCATATATTGAACCCAATTTCTGAGTTAAGTTTACCTTACTGTCATTGTAGAGCATACTATTTTTAGGCTTTTTAGTGAAATTCAAATGATCAAATCAAGAAATAAAAAATATTCTGAGTAGGCACACACAGACATCAAGAATCAGCATATGATTCTCAGCAATGGTGACAAACAGATCATAAGCTCATTAATTATTCATGCAGCAATGCATGATGGGAGCCATGAATGAGTTTTGATTGGTGGCACCCAGAATGCACTGCAACATTCTTTATAATTGTCACCATTGTTGAGATTCACAGGCTGATTCTTTATGTCTGTGTGTGCCTACTCAAAATATTTTTTAGGAAGTTTCTTTTTTATTTATTGATTTGATCATTTGAATTTCATTGAAAAGTCTAAAAATAGTATGCTCTACAATGACAATGCTGCTATTATTCGAAAGGTTAACTTAACTCAGAAATTCAGATTAATATAAGGTCAGTGACTCAGGTCAAATGATTGTGAAATAATGATTATGTTAAAACACTACCAACACCATCAGATGACCTTTGTTTACTGTTCATCCGGCTGTTATAACTCATGTACAGCAACCAAACAAAATCTAAGGTTAATAAGTTGATGGTCAAGAGCCCAACTAAAACACACACTTATCTCCATAATGGTGACTTAAACATTCCGGTTTTCTCCTTCAGAGATTCTGCTTGTTAACATCAGGTGTCTTCAATAATGCTCAATCATCACTCAGTTATTCACTTAATTAACTCTTTAGCTCAGAGTTTAATTGGGTCGCTTAAAATGACCAAATTCCATGATGTTGAAGTTACATGAACATATTATGTTTGTTTAACGAAACATAGTTATGTGGAACCGGTGGAACCTGTTTACATAAAAAAGTTAAGTAAAGCCAACATATCATTTTTTTGAGTGCATGTTCTATTGTTATGCTGCCTATATAATGAATTACACAACCAAGCAATGTAAAAAAGCTTGTAATTTAGACCGTAACATTGACTTACCTGTCGAGGAGAAAGACGGCAACTTCAGCGTCCCTTTCAAAGTCTTTCTCCTTCCTTAACTCTTTCCACCTGGAAAAGCTATCTCGATATTTACTAGTTTCCTTTTAAATTTAATTTTTTGCTTTTTTGGCAACGAGGATTCCTGGCAGATCATTGGCAGAGGTCTTTTTACACCAATGAGGACATATTTATGAATAAAGACATTGATTTTAGCTAATAAAATACTTAAAAAACTACACAGTGTACTTTTAAATCCGAATATCTGAAATATATTGTGTTCTGCAAGTGGCACCAATTCTGCACATGTGATTGTAAACCATCTAGGTATGTCAGTGTCAATAGCCTGCATGGGGACATAAGCAGGCGATCTGCAACATAAATGACAACACCTGTTTCCCAGTGCATCCAATCAAAGGCCGGAAAAAATGTATAGTTAATAGCCCAATCCAACTTATTTTTAACATAAAAGCGGCACAACCATTTTTAACTTGAATATGCAAGGCTTCCAGTGTCAGCTTCCAGTTATTTTAGCTTTCAAGGAATTAGGAATCACCTGTTTAACAAAATAAAAAAATAAACGCTAACAGAGGAGAGTCTGCTAGCAAAAAGAGAAAGCGACAGAGCTCGTAATAAACGAGAATCACCATTGGCTTGAATTTTTAGAGATGGGGAGAACTGAGGGATTTGAAATGCTGTAAAGCAACACGGAGATGACGTTTTTATTACTCAACATGTGAGTAAGGTATGTTATTGAACAGATTTTTTTCACCACACAGCTAACATGACTGTCTTCCTTAAAAAAAATACACCTAATAAGAGTATAGGAAATATCACATCAGAAACGTTGGGCTTTTTTAACCTAGCCCAGTTCAATAAACCCACAACTCACAACTGCTGTTAAAAAAACAAGCTGGCAACCACCCACAACACGTAAGCATCATATTTTCTTGTTGATTATCCTATTTAACTAAGAAATTAAAATGGATATATGAATACCTTTTTATTAATAAAAAAAAACGGTAACACTTTACAATAAGGTTCAATAGTTAACATTAGTTAATGTATTAACTAACATGAACGAACATTGAGCAATACATTTGTTGCTGTATTTGTTAATCGTTGATAACGTTAGTTAATAACAATACAGCTGTTCATTGTTTGTTCATGTTAGTTCACAGTGCATTAACTAATGTTAACAAGATTTTAATAAAGTATTAGTAAATGTTGAAATTAACATTAACAAAGATTAATAAATGCTGTATAAGTGCAGTTCATTATTAGTTCATGCTAACTAATGTAGTTAACTAATGTTAACTAACGAACCTTATTGTAAAGTGTTACCAAAAAAACATACTAGAGATTTGAATGTCCCTAGGTGACAGAGAGAGATGACAAATAATGAAACAGTCCTAATGTATTAATTGAATGGCATTATATTAGCTAATTTGGAACATCCCTCCAACAAATATATTAAAAACCATGGTTGGTTGTGAAAAAAGTCTTTCTACCATATGATGACAGGTCTTCACCCACCCACCCATCCCTGCTCTCTCTGAGATTTGTGATGTTACAGTTGGTCTGTCTGAACAGATAAAAATTAATGACTGTGCCTTCACAGAAACAGCTGAGTGCTTGTGTAAATGCTGTGAAGTGCAAGAGTGTGTGTGCACGGGAGAGAAGGCTGTGGAAAATCAGGCTAAACCTGGGCCTAGAGACTTCCTAAGATTCAATTAACATTTTTATTAAGGGCTGTTCACACTTGGGGGCTAGCACATCACCAGAACTGAGTGTGTGTTTGGGTACAGCCATTAAGAGAGTATGTGTATTCTTTAAAGAGTAAGCTGTATTAATTAGAATTCTTGACTCTTATGGGAGACTGCTAAGCACCGTATGTTTATCAGGACTGTGATGGGAGGAATCCGAGTGTTTACTTACTAACGTGTTCGTGCGCTGAACGCCTCACTGAGACCGGCTTAAGAGCGATGCTGTTAATGAAAATGTCACGTTTCACGTGACATTATCGCCGTGAGTTCGCTAATGAAATAACTGATGATCCCCACAAAATCTCCATGTATCTCCAGTTTGTGTTGCGCTAAGATATGACACAGATACAACAGTCAAACGATGGCTCATGCCGCTCTCACAACTATATTTAAATAAATAATAAATCAGATAGATGGATCTTCCAGAAAATTACTTTGTTCAATGCAATATAAATCTATTTTTTCCTTTCTTTTTTAGTTTTCTGAACATAAGAGTAATAAAAACTCTTGAAAAAGTGGTTGATTATACAAAATAAGCAGAAGTCAAATGATGGCCCCGTCATTCTCACAACTATATTGACATGAATACAATTTTAAAAAATCTAGATTGTGAAATATTATATGTTTTCAAACCTGTTTTAATATTTTTGAAAAGGTAATCCCTTGGTTTCACAGACCAGGCTTAATCATAGTCCCAGACTAAAATGCATGTTTAAGCTGAAAGCAACTTGCCCTGACATATATTAAAATATGTCAGTGCCCTTTTTTTTCTCTCAAGATGTACACCAGTAATGTTTTTTCTAAGGCATGTTAATAAAAGCTGCTTAAATGTCCTAATTGAACAAATGCCTAATCCTGTCTTAATCTAAGCCCTGTCTGTGAAACCAAGCCAATATATTCCTGTGATGGCAAAGTTGGCGTAAGAGCGATGGTTTTAATGAAAATGTGACGATTCATTGTTTTTCAGTTATTATCGCCTGTAAGTGCGCTCATCAAATAACTGATGATCCCCAAAAATCTCCATGTATCTACAGTTATGTTAAGATACAACACCATTTTCTGATGCACGCACATGGGTAAAACAAATTTTGTCCGTTTGTTACGTTTATTAATTTTGATGTGAAGTACATTAATTCTAATTTATCTCTCACACACAAACAAAATGCATTCTCCTCGTGAAGAGTTTTATGGGGCCGCCCCTCTGGCAGCTTTGATTAGTGGTGGCCGCGGACAGGCAGATGGATGGTCTGCTGTGAGACGGGTGGAAGGACCTCAGGCTGAAAAACAGGGAGAAAGACAGATGATGGAGGAGAGGAACTGCATCTCTCCATCAGCGTCTTCATCAAGAGTCACTCACTGAGAGCATGAGAGTGACCTCCGACCCTCGGCCATCATGTTGAGGGCTTGGAGGAGGTGGCTGATTGGTGGGTGGACAGGAAGAGCTCTCACTCATTCGTACCAGCTGTCAATCAAAACGATGGCAATGACAAATGACTGCAGAGACAAAGAGAGAGAGAGAGAGAGAGAGAGAGAGAGAGAGAGAGAGAGAGAGAGAGAGAGAGAGAGCGTTGCTCCTTTTTTTCCCATGTTCTCCAGCGGCGCATAAAGAGCACCTTGTTGTACATCACTACAAGTGTTCTTGATCTATTTTAAAAGTGAATGAAGGCAGTACAAGCTTGGAAAAGTGCCATCATACTGGTAATATGATTCATGCTGATAGTGTATTGACAGAAAAAGAGAGACTATTACCAATGTCCTTTTGAAGCAAGTCTCTTTACTCGGTGGATTTGGTAAAATCCCTGGACAGATGGTTTCTAGTCACACAAGAATTCCATCTATTCAAAAGAGAAAAGACACATTTCTGTTCATTTTACAGTAATGTTATCATCAGCATTGCTTTCTTAGCTCATATTAGGTTTAAAATGTATTTTTCTGTTTGGTCCTGCAAAAGCATATATATTTTTATAGGCCATGTTGGAATAGTTGAATAAATTTACATTACATTTACATTTAGTCCTTTAGTAGATGCTTTTATCCAAAGCAGCTTGCAAATGAGGAGCATCATAAGCAATTTATCATACAATCGCAAACAATCCTCGCAATATGGCAATGCTGAGGTTCTAGAGGAAGCTAGAGCAGAAGTAAAACAGTAGAAAAGTAAAAGTGGAAAGAGGTGGAAGTGGTTGTGTGAAGGAATTGTGGTTGTGGTTTGGGTTAACTGCTTACAGAAGACATGGGGATGTGACATGGATTCTTTTCGGTTGATTTTTGCTGATGTTATCATGTATTATGGTTTTAAAATATACTCTGACTTTATTCCTGATGGCAAAGCTTTTTGTGTGTCACATTTTACTTCAGAATAATTCTAATATGCTGATTTGGTGCTGTAACATTTATTTAAAATATAAATCTTTTGTAACAAAATAATAGATGTCGTTATTGTCATTTTTGATAAACGTAGTGTTTGTTTGTTGAATAAAAGTATTAAATTATTTAAAAAGAAAATCTTAATAAGAAAAAACTGTTTGACCAGAGTTGTTTTACATTTTTAAATTCAGAAAGGTAAACGACAAAACAGAGAAGAGGTGGTTTTTGTGTTAAGGAGTTGTGGTTTGGGTTAAGAGCTTGGAAATGACATGGGGATGTGACCTGGGCCCTTTTTGGTTTATTTTTGCATGTATTTTGGTTTTGAAATATACTCTAACAATGTCAGCATGGATGTTAAAGCACGTCAGGTTAATGAATAGTATGGGATGGGTGAAAAAGCACCTGATTGTTTGTTACCCTGTGGTTACCCTCTCCCTATGGAGGATCCCTATACCACTCTACAGATAAAGCGTTGTGGAAATTTCGGTTCGCGTACCTACCCCGAAGTGATAAAATAAAATAAAATTCTGTATCAAAATTTATAGGCAAGACAAGTAGTTTGTTTAGGCATGGTTTGTCGGGAATTACAAACCTGCACACATATATTCAAACACATATAACTATAGAATCAATTCTTAATGCGCATGTGAACGACATCAGCGTTTATCACAGATTCGAGTTTAAAGTCTGTTTAGAGAGAACGGTGTCGTCTTAGGCCCCTAATTTAATAACAAATGATTATGTCAACAGAAGTGAATCAATCAAAACTAACTTTAGCTGGAAAATAACATTATTCAAGAACCGCTATAAAACCAAACCAATCTCTGTTACCTTAAATTATATGTTTAAAAATCAATCTACATTGTTAAAAGAGCTATATAAATGAGGATGACTTGACTTGACTTGGTTGATTGTGAATTGTAGAAAATGAATGTAATTTTTTTTTCATAAAGTTGCTGTAAAGTTTCTCTTCAAATGCAGCCTCATCATTCAGCATCACCAGCATTATCTTTTGTTTCCCCCTGAAATTGAATTAAGTGAATTGAATTGACATGTCACATCAGTCAGAAAAGCTGCCTTAAGCGCAGATGTGTCATCTTTCAATGGTGCCAGTATATTGCATCGTAAAATATGTAAAGCGGGTCCACAGAGCTTTTGAACAGAACAAGTTATGATTTTGTTCTCCTTTATAGCCTCTGCTGTTATATACTAAGGAACAGACCTCAAAATGACATCTTGACTGTGATCAGACCATAAATGTATAGCAGAAAGTATACTTCGTTTTTTTATGCGCACGCTCGCGTATACTTTACATATTTTACGATATGCATACAGTTGATCACACAGCCTTGCAAAGTATACTACTTTTGACTCGTACGCATACACAGGCTTTCGACACATGCGCAGCAATCTCTCGCCACTAGTTACAACCGATGAAAATATCTTTGTATTCTTTCATGCTAGAGTTGTACAAATAAGGTTACTGTCTAACCTCTTCGCACAATCTCTCGTCTATGTAGGCCTCCATTGGCGTTGTAGCTTGCATGTGTATGTCTGTTCTGTTTATACAGTTTTTCTTCGACTACCTTGTCAATCGACGCCCCCAGGGAACGTTTGTCACCTTTTAGATAAAAACAAAACAAAAAAAAAACACATGTGCGACCAAAAATCTGCCGGAGCGTGTACAGTACGCACATTGGGTCTCATTCATGAAACACATGCAGAACGAATTTTTGTGTAAATCGTATGTAAAGTGGTTCTGGCGTAAATTTTCGGATTCATTAAAATGTTCGTATTTTCCAAATGTTAGTTGGTACACAAGAAATCTACATCCCAGCCACGCGTAAATAGTGCGCTTAACACCCAAACGTTTTGCTCATTAATAAGGCTTCATTTTAATTCACCTTAATCGGGTACATATTTGCACAGCATTTTGAAAAAATATTATATATAGTAATTACATACTGTTTTTCTTATTATGAGAGCCAGTAATAGCATCTGCGATGGTGGTCCTTCTCCAGTTTGAATACTATTTTTCCGAAGTGAACTAATTCGTTTTTTTGCTCTCAAGCTTAATGTCGAACCATTTTCTTCTCACTTCTGGGAATGTTCGATTAACAGATGAATCTCCATTAACTGCATCTGTAATATGCTGCCAAGCTTCCTTTTTTTTAGGACCCGATACGCCACTATGTACGCTTGAAAATAAAATGTGGCAATTGAGTGAACTTCTGATAATAAAACTTCAATTTCTGCATCTGAGAATTTTTTTTTTTTCATTCGCATTCATGTCATAATATGATGCCCATAATAGTTGTCAGTCGGATTTAATGGGCGGGATTTATGGTAATTGAGAATGAACGTGCACGCGCATCCCATTTACGACTGATTGGAATTCATTAACACACACACACACACATTTCATTATCACATCTGACGTTTACGAAGTATTTGTGAATCAGGAGAAGAGTTTTCGGGAAGGTCTCTTTACACGCAAATCACTCGCATATTTACTGGTATATTTACGAATGTTTCATGAATGTAACTCGTGGCGAGAGATTGCTCAAAACTGCGCATGCGTCAAACGTGTACACGTACGAGTCAAATGAAGTATACTTTGCAAGGTTGTGCCTTCGACTGTGTGACAACACATACACTCGCGTATGTGTAAAAAAAAAAAGGAAGTATACTTTCTGCTTTCTGATGACGAAATTTGTGTCACTGTTCGCTGACCCTCGTAAAAGTGAAGTATACTTTGGCCTTTAGTGTGGGCATATGGATCAGCATCACCCCACTTGTCAGACATTTCGTACAGTACAACCTCTCTGCTCCTTCAGCATTTACAATCACTTTCTGTCATTCGTCATCCGCTCCTCTAATCTCTTTCACACTCTCAATCTCCCTTACTCCAAGTCTGTTTTCACACCTGTCACACTTTTATCTGTTTTCTCTCTCTTTTTATTTATTTCACTTAGAAGGAGGGAATGAGGGAAAAGAAAGTGCTTCAAAGACACAGCGGAAAGTGCCACTTTATTTGTCTTGCTCAGCTGTCTTTCTGGTTAAAGGTTAAGCCGTTTAATTTTCTTCCAGAAAATCACTAGGGATTGCGTCACTTTGTTCAAGGCATGGCCAATTTGCCATTTTTTTCTTTCTTTTTTCTTACTGAACTTTAGAGTAATGAAAACTCTTGAAGTGTTTGATTATACCGAATAAGCAATAGTCAACCAATGGCCCTTTTATTCTTTCAACTAGATTGACATAAATAAGATGCCACTTCCTTGAGGGTGTGGTCAGTTCAATTCAAATTCACACTTCTTATGTTTTATGTCTCTTGATTTGTTTTATTTGTTGTATATGCTCGGTATAAAGTATGTCATTTATGTCATTTATTTATTTTTCCATACAGTACTTTGGTCCACTTAAGTAGTTTGGGGGTTTTAAGTGTGTTTAAAGTGCTTTATAAATCTGTCTGTCTGAATGGATGGATGGATGGATTGGATTTTTTTGTGTGCAAGAACCTAATTCATGTGGCAACAATCCTACAAACCAATCACAGCCCTACCCCTTAATTCAAATGCCAATGATAAATCATAGGTAAAGTAACACTGCGTTTTATACTCTGTAGACTGTAATCCCACAATCGATTTGGGTCCACTGTCACTCATTACTCTATGTTACTGTGAACTGTTAATGATGAACCATTTAACAGTCAATCCACTTTGCTGCACAATCAATCAGCGATTCGTTTACATTTCCAGGTTGTTGAAGATACTTTGTTTAGGCCAAATCTGTTTATCCATGAAGTAAATAGAGACGTTACTCTCCTTGTTTACTGCTTTTATGTGTCTTTTAAACAGACTAAGTAAGCTAAGCTTTGCTGGAGATCATTAGGAGCTGTTAGTGTATGTACCGATATGTTTTTGAATACAAGTGTTTGATACTCGGAGACTAGTGTTGGTGTTGCAAGTCCCAAAGTTTCAGCGTATAGCTGTGATCTGATCCAGATCAGAGTGATGGACTCATTAAACTTCATGCTTGGCTATATATCAAGGCAAAAATTGCACAGCAAGTGGTGCATTTGCCACGATATGGGACTCAGTTGTAACCACAAATAAAGACACAAGACCAGAGTTATTTTAGATGTTCAGGGAGGAAGATGCTCTGTGCTGATGGCCTATGATGAAGTCAAAGTCACTTTGCCATTTCTGTGCAGTGCAGTAATCTATAAAGTAAACATTCTAATGACTAGAACAGTAAAAGGAAGTGTGTGAAATGCAATTTCTGACAGGATTCCTAATTTATGCATGAGTATATTATTTATGATTTAAACAGCCTATAAACATAGCCTACTTTATTACTAGAAAAAAAATAACCTGTTAAACATGAAAGTATTATGCATTTATTTGAGACATTTCTTTTTATATAACCTTCTTAGCATAAAGGGTTCTTTAAAATTGAGTAAACCCCATTGAATCTTTTTTCTAAAGCCAGTGACACACCAAGCCGACAGTCGGCCGTCGGGCAACGTTGGGCTGTTCTAATTTTACGTGATTACCTGAGCACTCCACTGCACGAATATTTTCATAACATGAGCAGAGTGGAAGAAGTAACATGATCAGCATGATTGATATTCAAAACGATAAGTAAGCACTGCTTTGTTTATGGTTTGTATACTTGCAGTCTTAGTTTGGCTTTCCCTTTTTGAATGACAAATATAGCCGAATATATCTGCTTAAAGTGTAACTAAACCCTAAAACAACTTTTTTTAGTTAACCCTTTGCCGTTTTTTTTTCACATAGCAGAAAAATAGACTTAAAATACTCTGTTGATTTTGATCGTACATATAAGTGTTATACATCAATCGATCCTGTTAATTGTCTATTATTTTTCTGTATACTCACAATAAAAACAAAGTTTTGTGCTTTTTGTCAAATAAAGAAAAATAAACATGATGCGAGTTTTGCCTTCTCTCTGTCAGTGCAGTCCATTCTGAAACACGTCCGAAAAATTAACTCTAACTCTGCAAATACTTGTCATACAGGCACGAGAGATTTTTCTTTATGAAGCTTGAATTCTCTTCTTTTCAATGATGTAATTTATATAAAAAACAAATATTCTCAGTTTATGTAATCTGTATGAAAAGAGAGTGCTGTCAGATTTTTTTTCCCCAGCTCATTACACTTCATTACGCGTTAATCTGACACGCCCATGGAGGACGCGCGCTATTCAAACGCAAATGTTGAGGCAAGCCATGACAATGCCCACATCAGCCGTTCCACCGCGGCGGTAAAATGTGGGGTGTATTTTCTGCCTTTTACCGCCAAGAGGCGCTACAATCATAGACTCTGAAAAGTGTTTGTTTATTCTCTCTAATGCGTAATCTGCTGCCGCACCGCACTGATTCAGAGCGATTGAAAGCTGGTAGCAGATGAATTCAACAAGTGAAACGTAGTTAAAATAATTCATAATCACAATACTGAAATTAGGCTACTGAAATGAAATTGAATAAATAATGAAAAAGTAAAACATTGCAATAAAAACATTTACAGACGTACAGACGATAGCTCAGTGGTTAACGCAACAACACGAGCTTCGAGGAGCTTCAATCGACTCGAGATCGAATCTCAATGTAGCATACATGTTGTTAACCGATGTTGGCCAACAGCGTTTATATTTAACCTTCTTGATGCTTAAATAGCTAACTGTTTATAACTGTTTACTTATTTAAAGTCAAGAGTTTTGTTTAATTATTATTACAACATAAATTTGCTACATTCCTGGAACCGCAGCGCTGCACAAAGGACATAAACTGATGAAGGAAGATTGTCAGCCGATTGCATCTGAAAATGAAGAAGCACGTCTTTAGTCTGCTAAATTATTGTGTAATGTAAAAGAACACTAAAATTACTTAAGTTTGAAACCAAGTTCGAACATTTCAAGGTTTAAATAAAGTGTCGGGACAGTTTTTTTAATTTAAAACAGGGTTGCATCGGGTTTAGAGTTTATTTCTTTTGCGATGCAAAATAAGAAACACTAGGCTAATCTTATTCTTGCGACATTTTAAATTTGTATTGCCAAAGAAATGACAGCTATATTAAACAATTAAAACAGTAGGCCTACAAAACGAAAATTGTCCAAAGCAACATAATTAAATTAAAACATGCGTTTTTCTTTGCCTCTCTCGCGCTGAATCTCTTTTTAACAAGTTTATTTAGTCTCCCTCGCTCTCCATATGAAAGAGGAACATTAACACCTATGCCTATTGTCCTGCGCGCTTGATACAGCACTGAACTGTCCCTCCAACCCCCCACCGGCTATCGGAGTCTGAGGCTGATTTAACACAAAGAGAAGTCGCAATTCACACTTAAATCGCTATTCTAGACAGTGTTGATAATGAAGGAATTAAATGATTTAAGTTACATGTAGCCTAGTGATATTTCTGTCATAAAAGTTTATTACTAAATATTTCATTATTTCAGTAATTGATGAAATAAAACTGGTTTGGGCCAGCTTTTTCCAAGCAAAACTAAATATAATCTGAAAAAACGCATGTTAATTTGTTTTCATGAACAAAATGTTCAACTCAATATTAAAGTCTACATGGATCTTTGGATCCTTTCAACCAGGCATGCAATTTGTGAATTAAGTTTTTTTTTTTTTTTTTTTTTATTCAAATAAATATCAAACCACGGTGCTTCGTGGTAATGCTGCTAAATTAAATAACATGTATTGAATAATTATGAACTTAAATGAAACAATATCGCAACATTTCAACAAATACATTATTTGATCTGTTTTTACATTTTAATTCAGGGCGATTTAGCCTGCTACATTTAATTAGAGCGAGATTTTCACCCTTGTCATTTTCTCATTGGGAAGCGCTTACAGGCTACATGTTTGAGTACATCCTCTGTACCTCTCGTTTTCATATGGATTACATAATCAGATAACATTTATTAGCCAGAATATTTAGACATTTAAAGGCTTTAGACAGAGCCGATTTCTTATAGTGACTGAGCTGAAGTGGCTTTCGGTTCATTTTTGTGACGCGCAGTTCCCGGAGACAGAGACGACAGATAAACTGTTTTTGTCGTTAGCAAAAGTTCGAATAAAACCCGACTTTAGAAAAATGCATAGGGCCACTCGGCGTGGTCTGCCAAAACACTTAATTATAAACTTCAATATTTCATTCAAAATAATCTCAAAACGCTTTGTGAAATTTTTTTTTTTTTCAAAAACTTTATTTTTTAGTTTTTTCAATAACCACGCATAAACAATATTCTCTCAAAAATACAAACATGTACATACATGTTGCTCACACATTATGGTAGACCTGTTTGTGCTAAATAGAGTTTAATTTCACCTGTGCCATTAATATGTTTATAAGCAACTGAAAAAAGCACAAATGTCAGAGCAAGTCAAAACATCCAAAGGGCCCCAAAAACACTCTGGTCCCCAGAGGGTTAATGATCTGTAAGACTGGGGCTTTATGCTGTTCATTGTTTCGAGTAAATGTTTTGAGATTTGGGTAAAAGTGTTTTAATTCTACAATATATGGTGTAAGAACGTCTCAGTGCTGGCCTCTTCAGGTTGAACGGTGGCTACTGCAGTTGAATTTTCCTATTGGATGTTGTGGTACTGTGTGATGTAAGCAGGCACCAGCTCACCACACGCTTGCCTACAGAGAGATGTGGGTCTCAGGAGCACGTCCCTCCGCTGGGCTCTGCCCACTTTTCCAGCATTTTTCAAATGTTGCCAGTGGGTGGAGTCAGGCTCTGACCAGGGATTGAGTTACCATTTAAATAGACAAATATCTCCCTTACATACAGGCGCAGAACTTGCGTGCTAGTAGACAGTCGTCTGTAGTCCTTTCGGTGTGTTCAAGCACCGTTTTTTATCCCCCCGACGCAGGCGACGCGAGGTGACAACACAGTGCTAGTTCTTTGTCGTCGGTTTGGTGTGTCCCTACCTTAAAGGTTCTCTAAGCGATGTCGGGTGTCGCACTTCTTGTTGACGTTTAAAGTATTGTCAAACAAAACGGAGGCTAGCTAGACCCTCCCTCCTCCTCATCCGCGCACTAACCCCCCAAACCCCGCCCCCAAGTCCTTCTTGTCGGTGATTGGCCGGAACTGTTTGTCATGTTTCGTGGAGCGGGTTAGCCCAGTATGTTTTTGTTGCTGTTTGTGGAACCTGGGCTGTCTACAGAGATCGCGTTTCTTCACAGTGTGTTCAGGGGACAGGCAGCCAGCGGTTAGTGAGGAGATGTTTGCTGTATGTGACAAAAAATGTTTTGGCCTAAAAAACGCGTGGCATCGCTTAGAGCACCTTTAAGAGTAAACAACAAAAATATTGTAAAGCTATATCTATTTTCTGTCTATTGCTCTGTCCTTTACTCTACCTTGATCAACCATTCTCTCAAAAGTTGAAATTATGACATAAAGTCATAAATGAAATGACGTCTAAAAGTCTAAATTGAGATTAAAAAAAATCATGAATATGACAGTAATTATAACAATAATTCGTTACATTTATATAACGCTTTTTCTGGGTACTCAAAGTGCTTTACATGGAAGGGGGGATCTCCTCAACCACCACCAATGTGCAGCATCCACCTGGATGATGCGACGGCAGCCATAGTGCGCCAGAACGCCCACCACACACCAGCCTACTGGTGGAGATCAGACAGAGTGATGAAGCTAATTAATATATAGGGATGATTAGGAGGCCATGATGAACAGAGGCCAAGGGGCAAATTTGGCGAGAATGCCGGGGTTACACCCCTACTCTTTTTCGAAGGACATCCAACATGTGTGGTATTTTTAATGACCACAGAGAGTCAGGACCTCGGTTTAACATCTCATCCGGAGGATGGTGCTTTTTGACAGTATAGTGTCCCCCTCACTACACTGGGGCGTTAGGACCCACACAGACCACAGGGTGAGCACCCCCCGCTGGCCTCACTAACACCTCTTCCAGCAGCAACCTGGTTTTCTCAGGAGGTCTCCCATCCAGGTACTAACCAGGCTCAGCCCTGCTTAGCTTCAGTGGGCAACCAGTCTTGGACTACAGGGTGATATGGCTGCTGACATAAATTGACAGTTGAAATTATGACTCTTTATCTTTTAAATCTGATTAACCAAAACATTTTTTTTCTTATGTGGCACTAATGGCCTTCCTTATTTTTTCAGTTAAATTGTAAATTATATGGATGCATGTAAATGTATCGAATGACTCACTCATTAAGAAAATCACTTATAGCTTGCAGAAACAAATATCCATACTGATACATACACTGATATCCTGTCTGGAATGCACAAACAGAGTAATACAATTAGTGATAAGTCCTGATTAACTAAATTTAATCTCTCTTGAACTCTTCCTTTTAACTGAAAGGACAAGTTCACTGACTTTCAAATAGCTTGTATTGTATTGGATTGTATTGTATTGTTACAAATTAAAATGATGGTAGTACAGTATTCATAGATTTCATGTGACGTCACACAGTGGAGCGGCCGCCATTTGTAGGACCGAATTGCAACATGCCGTCTATCTGCTGTGCTGTAAACTGTGATAACAGCAAATCACAAAGATATGTTGAGAAATTAACGTTGACCTGGAAATTTAAATAAAAGTAAAATTAGCAAATTACAGGTTAGCTAGCTAAATTAAAACATGTAGTTTACAATTGGAACACGTATTCTCTATATACAACCTTATTCTAGACCGCTATCTATATTTACATTATAACCTTAGTTATACGTTTGGCTGAATTATGTTGTTGTTACCTGCTTCAGTATGCTAAACTACAGCTCACTGTTTCTGCCTTAATGCATTGTTTAAATTAATAGATTATTAGCTAACTGCATGATTTATATACATTGATGAAATGCATAACTCGGACACTCTAAATTGTAATGTAGACACATGCATTTTCTAAAAAAGCTGCTTTGATTGTGAAAAGCGCTATACAAATAAATGAGAATTGAAAATAAAGGTGTCCAAACGTCACTGATAATACAAGAGATATGTGCTTTACCAACATTATTAGCAATTCAGTTCAGCGATGCTTTTATGTTCAGCGATTACTGGTGTAACGTTAATATTGCTTGATTAACAGAGTGCCACTTACCCTTCCTGTTATCAAGAAAATTTTCTTCATGGGGGCATTTAATACAACACTAAATCATAAATCAGATATACCTGTACAATAACATTACGATGTCCAGCAATCAATGTAAATAGTCCATTGAATTTAATTTGTTGTTTAATGACATTCAACATCCGACTATTTTACATATGTACTTTGATGGTCCAGTGGTGGAACTTTTGCCAAGCGTGTCAGAGGTTCTGGGTTCTAATCCGCCCTCGTACCCTTTTTTATTAAAAAACCCTTATTAAAATCGATTGTGTTTATCAGTGGTTGTATATCAGTCAGGAACACATTTTGTGTGCATTTTATTTTGTGATTTCATTAAAGCGCGCGTCCGTGTGAAGACTGTGCGGTGTGCGCGAGTCACGAGAGAACACTGTTTCTGCACCACTGATCCAGAGTCAACAAGCACTTTGATCACTTGATTTAAAAAACAACACATTTCAGCGTGCTAGATCACCTCTTATTTTACTTTTATTTATGTGTATTGGTACATCCGTGCCGCGAGATGTTTCAAAAGTGGTGGGGACATGGAGAGGGATTGTGGACGAGGTAACGTTAGATGTTATGTCAGCAAACGTAAAATTTGGCAAGTTTTTACTAGACTTTAGTGGAGTCAGCAGTTCGTTTAACAGTAAATACGGATCTATACCTAAAGTATCTATTTTATTTAAATACCGTTGCTTTTCATCTGTGCTATTTAAGTGTGCAACATCTTTCCGATCACCAGGGAGAGATTATACGATTTAACGCAATGGTCCTAAAGATGGCGGCCACAACAAAAAAGTCACGTGACTGAAACCCATGAATATGTAAATGAAAAAGGAAAATGCCACAGCCCCTTTCTCTGTGTTTTCTCTACTCACGAAACACTGATTTAAAAAATGCCTTTCAACTGCATAGACAGCCATGTTTTAATTACCACTTTAACAATGGCAGAATACATGTTTTAATATTAGACCTAAAGACTGTTGAGCTTTTCACAAATCTCCAATTTGGAGTCTAAATTCAGTTCTACCAGAAAGACACGGGAGGCAAAATAACGTAACAAGCATGCATTTATTAACAGCCCAGCAAGCAAGTATTGTGATATAAAGTTCTTTGGCGTAGGCCCCGTCCGTAGCTCGCAATATGAGGGTACGGAATCTGCAATTCCTGCCTGAAGACGAAGACAGGGGCACAGCCGACCCTCTGAGAGGGATGGGAAGGGACCATCCTGGTGGTGGTGGGGAGGATGGAGTGGAAGGAACCATCTTGGTGGTGGTGGGGAGGATGGAGGTGAATGTAGGCGTCAGCATCTGCAAACTCAGACATGTGTAAATACCTATCTTTTATACCTCAAGTATTAGAACACGATTGGATAGATGAGAAGGTAATAAGTGACGTAACAATAGAGTCTTACCAGCAGAACTTACGCTAAAGCTTTCATTTCTTATCACCTTTTAAGGCCATTAGTCAACAAATCCAAACACAGCAGGTGTCATGATTCAGATGTGTCTAAACATGGTAATGTCAGAATCTCTTGAGTTGTTTACTCCATGATAAATCTGTCTTTTTGATCTGTTTGGTTGTGAACATGACTGATCTCATTGACAGGGTAATCAGCCTATCCCAGCAACGGTGAATTACATGAATTTTCGCCTGTATTTCGCCATTCATTCACGTCACACTTTATAATTTCATTGAGAACACAATGAGCTCAAGTGAGACAAATAGGCCTCTCTTTTGCCACTAACTCCCAATGGTCTTGTGTCGGTGAACTGCTCCATTTGCCTGCCATGTTCTAGTGTATAAAATCTTACCTCAGGCTTGTCGAATGTCACCTAGTACGTTTTGTTCACTGAGTGGCCTCCTGCCAGGTCCCCCCGAGGAGTCTGTGTGTGTTTGTGAGTATAAGTGTGTATCTTCTCTCCCTCTCTCTCTCTCTCTCTCTGTCTGAGGAGAACAGTTGTGTCTCTCTTTAAACAAATCTCATCACTGTGTAACTCTGTACCGCGTGACTGTTTTCATCAGCCAGCAACAGGTCTGCAGTATCTAACCACCTGCAGATTAAGAGTGTGTACATCATCTTGCTTTCCGCCTTTACAGGGAGGCCTCTTAAAGTAAGTGTGTACACATGCACATGCAAACTGCACACACTCATTGACAAGCTTTGTAAGAAGAGAAAGCAAAACAAGAGAAAGGAGAGCCTTCTATGCATCTAAATGAAAACTTCAAAACATTGAAATCAAAACATCTGAAAACTAAATCTTACTGGTGTCATATTCACTGCATAAAAAAACTTTGGTGTTTTTGTTTGTTTTATAGCAAAAATACCTAAGCATTATTTTTATTTTATTTTTTACCTTAGATAACAGATTAAATTGTCCAAAAGTTAAGACATTTATAATGATACAAAAGATTTATATTTGAAAATAAATGCTGTTCTTTCTATTCATCAAAGAATTTAAAAAAAAAAAAAAATTTGCGGATTTCAAAAACCTGTTTTCAACATCGATAATAATAGGAAAGAAACATAATTCTTGAGCACCAAATCAGCATTTTAGAATGTTTTCTGAAGGATCATTTGACACTGAAGACTGGAGTAATGATGCTGAAAATCCAGATTTCTCATCACAGGAATAGTTTACATTTTAATATTTTATACAAAACATTTTTTTGTAAATTTAAGCTACTAGTTTTTTTTTTTTTTTTTTTTTTTTTTTTTTTGGTTGGCATAAGAGACTTCTTTCAAAAACATTTTAAAAATCTTACCAACCCTTGCACAGACATATCAACATTTCAGGTTACAATATTATTTTTGAAAGCACAAAGTATGAATAAAAATAATGATTTAAAAACAAATTAATTGTAATAATTTCCATATCTCTTAAAACACTGGCATTTGTTTTAAAACTACCTCTTTCACTTCCTCTGTTTAAAAAAATAATAATATTAAGTCGCCATCAAAAAAATGTCACCACATTGTACAGAAGAAAGCAAAGCATAAAATAAACCCATCAGAAAACTAATTAACTAAACGCTTTTGATTCCTAAAACTCAGAGACAAATTCTTTTAACTTATCACTAATCACTTCAGATTCTTTCTGTTGTCCTTGCTCTTTGATTTTTCTAGGAATACTTTCAGCTGTAACAGCATTACATTACTCTCAGATTCATTTTCCACAGATGTGTGAAGTCAATGAACAAAGAGTGATTTTACATGTGAAAACGGCTTTTTTATGGCAGTGCATTAGAGAAAGTTAACACTGATGAGAACAGCCTTTCAATCCACTCTCCACATGCTTGTCTTTTTAATCCATCTCTCATTTTAACAGCTCTCTGCATGTAGGCTACCACTATTCACTTCATGAATCAGCTGGACTTCTGAAATCCATATAAAAGCTACTGTTATTGTACACACTTCAGGAGGTTGCAAGAGAGAGTCCAACACAGTGCACGTGTGTGCAAGAAAGACAGAGAGAATGAGAGAGAGAATGTATAACTGTGAGATAAAATCTATTGCTCTGCTTGTGTGTGTGTGTGTGTGTGTGTGTGTGTGTGTGTGTGTGTGTGTGTGTGTGTGTGTGTGTGTGTGTGTGTGTGTGTGTGTGTGTGTGTGTGTGCGTGTGTGCGTGAGTGTGTGCACGTGTGTGTGTGTGTGTGTGTGTGTGTGTGTGTGTGTGTGTGTGTGTGTGTGTGTGCGCGTGTGTGTGTGTGTGTGCGTGCGTGCAAAAGAGATAATGGGTTTTCTGGAAAAATCCCAAGTTCTTTCTGTAAATCAAACCACTCTCTACTGCTGCTGGGAGTAATAGTTTCAAACTGGTCCCAAAATCCATATCAAGATTGCACGAATACTGTACATAGTATAACACCTTCTCTGAAACACACACACACACACACACACACTGACAAAAGGAATTTCTTTATTCACCCTCATAATTAATTTTCTTATCGCCAATGAATCTATCAACCAATAAAATATGATACCTCTTAGATCATACTTTATAACTCTACACATGATTGAAATACTAAAGAAAAAAACTGAAAAAGAACCAAGGTACAGTAATGGTATCAATTGTTACTTTGATATTGAAGAGACAGGGACTACTTGTAGTTTTAGTCAGTCTTGGCAACAAATAGAGCTACTGAACATTTATTTTGTGACAACATGCACCAAGATTTTTGTCACAACATGCCATTAAATAGGCTAGTATAGACTTTTCAGGGGGAAAAAACTATAACATGATTATAAACACACAAAACTATTCATGAAAAGTAGTATACAAAAATATCAAACTGTAGTTTTGCCCAACAAATACTGATGTTGATAAATTGCAAATAAACAGCAGCAAAACACCTACACAATATTCTACTTTCATATAATAAATCTGCCTTCATACATTAAAAAGATGGTCAGTTCAAAAGAGTAAATAAGATTTTTGAAAGTCTCTTATGCTCATCAAGGCATGTCAATCAAGCAATATTATTACTGTTTTCTGCTTTAATATATTTTAAATAGTAACTCATTCCTGTGGTGGCAAAGCTGAATTTTTAGCATTTATCTCCAGTCTTCAGTGTCACATGATCCTACAGAAATCATTATAATATGCTGATTTCCTGTTCAAGAAAAATGTATTATTATTGTTATCAATGATCAAAACTGTTTTTGCTGTTTAATATTTTTGTGAAAACCATACCACTCCTTTTTTCAGGATTCTTTGATGAATAGAAAGGTTGAAACAGTAGCATTTATTGGAGATAGAAATCTTTTGAATCTTTGGAACAGTATGTCTTTACTGACACTTTTGATCAATATAATGCATTGTTTCAGAATAAAAGTATTTATTTCTTAAAAGGAAATCTTACTGACTTTTGAATGGCAGCTGAATCTTCTCTGAATGTGTGCTGGTGTAGATTTATTGTGTTTGTTATGACAAATACCTCTGATCTTGTCAATATCATGGTACTGTATGATTACCATATTCATCTACCATAGTATTTATGTGATTACATGGTACTTGAAAAATGCTATGGTAGTACACTCGGTGTTAACATGGTACTATGTAAAAAAAAAAAAAAAACATTTAAATAGCATGAAACTTTTTTGAAAGGACAAAAAAGAAATTGTCTCTTGTTTTTTAATTATCATAGAATGGCTGCTCTCTGTATTCATTCTGGTATATTAAAATGGAGGAATGTAAAGAGGGTTTTATAATATCTGACAAACTCAGATGTGTGGTGACAAGCAATTTATCTGAGAGGGAAGAAAACAAATGACGGGAATTTAAATTTGAGCGAGGGAGAAAGAGTGAAGTGGAAGACAAAGTCATCAACTCATTACTGTCTGTCTCTCTTTGAAAATCTGATAATTGCTTCATAATGGCTCTCATAATGCAATATCAAAGCCCTTTCTAAACAAAACAAGCACATACATGCATGCCTGCGAACAAATACACTAATTGACGTTTACTAGTCAAGGCGGTATAATAGAAGAAGTTAACACACAATATCTACAGCAGGAAACGGCATTATAAAGCAATAAGCCACGGGAGGCCATGTGTTACAATGATTTTACCATACTAAGGCCTGTTTCTTACAATCTTCTCTATAGCAAAATCTCTCTCAAGACTTCTTGTTTTTAATATAGGCCTATCAATACTGATAAGCCGAAAATTATTTTCATGTTACGACAAATAACCGAAAAATGGCTGGTATTAGAATTCAGTACAATTCTGTACAATGTACAATTCATTAAAGTCCCCCTGTGGTTAAAATCAAGGTTTAAATGTCCATGTGGTGTTTTTAATATGCTTTAAGACAAACCATGTGTAAATTCATGTCAACACCACTGATGAGTATTTTCGCCTTAAAACTGCAGTGAACCAAAGACAGTCCAACGCTATCTCATGATAAATTCGTACAAATTCGTACGAGTGATTAAAAGGTGGCTAATTCGTACTAATTCATATGACCTCACTCGTACGAATTTGTACGATTTGCCTAAACCCACGTGATGGGTAGGTTTAGGGGCGGGGTCAGGGGTAGGTCATTCGTACGAATTCAAACGAATTTGGTAACTCGTAAAATATGTACGAATTAGCAAAAATCGTACGAATTTGTACGAGTGAGGTCGTATGAATTAGTACGAATTAGCCACCTCGTAAAATTCGTACGAATTGCCGTGAGATCGGGCTGGACAGTCTCAAAACGCGGTTTGAAATCGCTGGTGTTTCTGACGTCACAAACTACCTTGTAACCAATCACGTCAACGTGTGATCGTCCAGTACCAGTGGATCTCTGAGCTGGTGTGAGTGAGTGGAGGCGGGGCTAATTTGCATATTCATAGAACCGTGTATACTAAATGAGGCAAGGGTGTGGAGTTACATTCAAGCTATTTTAAGGCATGAAGACATTTTCTTCAAGAACAAAACGCTTAAATATGTTTTTTTGGTAATCAAAGATGAGTTTTAAGGGATAAAATGATTGACTACAGGGGGACGCTGCACAGATATTTCCAGCTTCTATTTACTTCTAAGCTAAGAACGAAAAAGAACTTCGCTGAGAGTATATCGGGCCTTGAGTCACGTTCAGTCTCTTGTACATTACATGTGCATGAGTTAAATATAAATAAAAATGATAAATTTCACCCAATCTGACATTGCAAGCGAGCCTGTCTGCACTTCCATGGCTAGTTATTGTGTCACTGCTTATTTGCGTTAAAGGGTTAGTTAACCCAAAAATAAAAATAAAATTGTCATCAATATGTGAACAAAAGGCTAAAGTAAACCCATTCATCATATAAAGCAACATGTCTCTTCATAAAATGTGGAATAAACTAATGGATTAGTTTTATGATCCCCTTTTGAACTTTTGATTGCACTTTATTTACAGTATGTGCACTTACATGTACTTACATTGTACTTACCTAAGAAAGTACTGGGAAATATAAGGTAACTACATGGGTTAAGGTTAGGTTTAGGGGTAGGTTCAGGGTAAGTACCAGTTATTACCCAGTTATTGCAATTACTATAATAACTTTTTGAACCGAAAGAGTGGTAGTTGCGTGGACTGTAATGGAGGAACAGCAATCTCTCAGATTTCATTCTTCATTTGTGTTTCAAAGATAAACAGAAGTTTTACGGGTTTGGAACGACATGAGGGAGAGTAAATGACAGAATTTTCATTTTTGTGTGAACTAACCCATTGAGTTCTCAGCTCAAATTTGTTGCATCGCCAAGAGATGCTGTCGCCAACAAATCCCGCCAAATGTCCTTGAAAATGAATGTCTTCCGGTGGCAAATCGTCAGAGTGAACGCCCCTTAATGGAAGCGTTCTGCTTTTGTCAATGAGCTGCTCGCTTTCAGCGCACACATACAGGATAAATCCAAATGCACTGGTGTGAGTCCAGCTGAGAGATATTGGCTCATTTATCTTGTCGTTTTGAGCAGATGGAATCATTATACACGTAAACTCTCTGTGTGCCTTCCCACCTATACAGCACCTGTCAATCAATCAAGCCGCTCCGACACAGGCTCCATGACTGAGACTGTCTCCTAGCTGTCCATGACAGTCAGCGGTGTGATCTACACATGAGTAGAGGCCTCTGTCAGAGCTCAAGGCAGTAGCCCAAGGCTATTCGTTCCTGTGTGGGACGCAAGCGTCAAACCGCCAAACTTCTACCTGTTTAAACATGATCTGACTGAACTCAGCCCCACGTCCCTCACGAAAGAAAGCGCTAAAACGATATTCTTTCAGAAGCGATAACGATTAATGCTAAATGTCACTGAAAATGTCATCCGCTTCTAATATCGTAATTCAGGATATGGACACTACCACCGGAGGATTTTATAAGAAAAAGTGCTGAAAGCTTACTTGACATTCTAAAGCAGTTGTGCTCTGCTTCTAATGCTCACATGTGGAATGTCTGCCAAACCACCTGCCGTAGATTGTTTGGGGTTCAATTCTGTGTTGAAACAAGCCGAACTGTAAAAACTCTGAAGTGGATTGGAGGCTGAATGTTTTTAGATGGCATTATTGTTCAGATATCAGTGAATAACAACTCTCATTGTCTGGATGAAAACACCTGCGAAATCTTTGTGCACACCTGTATTTTGTTTAAGAGCTGTTCACTTGCACTTAAATAAACACAGACACTCTGGCACACACGTAGTCCGCCCGTGAAAGCAAGAGAAACAGTAAATGTAAATAGCTCAGTTTCGGCACCTGTATCTGTTGTGTAAAGGTCCGCTCTGTCACACAGACTTGCAAACACATGCTTAATAAGGGTTGTTGATATGGTTACATTTGAAAAGTCTGAATGTCAACAGCTGTGTGTGTGGAGTGCGAGTTCGCACAGAAACACTGACTGAAATTTCATGGGTGGCCTCCACACCTGGATTAGTCTCTCCGAACTATTCCTCCCACACACACATACAGTACAATCTCTGAATTTGAAACTAAAATTTATCCTCCAGTGTCTCTCTCTGAAGTTAAAGTCAACATGAGTTTTTCAAACTGGGGGAAGTAGCCTAACTGCAGGACTAAGGTCTAACTGCAGAACCGCAGAACTATACGTCATAGCATTGTGAGGACGACAACGCCAGCCTAACAGTCTGATGCCGGAAGTGGGCGCGGCAAGGCATTGCGCTACTTCCATGTTTTGGAACGTTTTAAAGTTTAAAACAACGTTATTATAAAGACTTTTTTAAACGAATTAATTGAAAAGATATATTTAAGATATATATATATATATATATATATATATATATATATATATATATATATATAAAATAGGGCTGTCAAATGATTAATCATGATTAATCACATCCAAAATAAAAGTTTTTTTTACATAATATATGTGGGTGCACTGTGGATAATTATTTTATATATATATAAATACACACACATGCTTGTATATATTTAAGAAATATTTTCATGTATATACTGTATATAGATTTATATATAATTTATATTATATATAAATATAAATATTTTATATATAAATAATATTTTTTTCTTAAATATACATGCATGTATGTGTATTTATATATATACAAAATAATTATACACAGTGCACCCACATATATTATGTAAAAAAACTTTTATTTTGGATGTGATTAATCGTGATTAATCATTTGACAGCCCTAATATAAAATCAAATAGTAGGCTATAAAAGATAAGAATTATGTTTTGTCCTATTGACAAAAGACAATACTATTAACAAATGTTAAGTTTTTTAAAAGTTAAAATTATACTTTATCCATTTGTTTTGTTGAGTCAAAAGATTAACAACATAAATTGAACAAAGCTTAAAAAAACAATGAAAACAAAGCTTGAGCATTTGAACATATGATTTAATTGAAAATAACTCAACCAACAATTTTTTTCATAGACCATACACAACAATTATATGATAGACTGAAAAAACAAAAATGATTTTTTCCTCTGAAATATCAAAAGATCGTTATGTGCTCCTATAGGTGAAATAAAATACAATTAATGCAATTCTCATGGTCAAAAAATTTAACAAATGCTGTACAATTACGCCAACAACAAATTAAATCACAAACCATGAATATGTAACCTAACAAAGTGATACAATCCAACTGTAAAATAACAATACGTGATCAAGTACCTTCGTCACAATTCTCACTTAGTCACATTTATTATATAGCCTAGTACTTTTTACAATACAGATTGTTTCAAAGCAGCTTTGCAGGGATAGGAAAATAATGCAACAAAGTTTGTTTCTGCAGATCTAGAACAAAATAGTGTCATAATCCAGCTTAAGTAAGTTCAGTGTTGATTCATTTCTGTTGTAAAAAAGTTATTATTTCAGTTAATTAATCTATATAGCCATTCTGATGTCTTCGTCCAGCTCAGTTCATATAATGTGTCATTAGCCGCGTTTCCATTACCCTTCAAATTGCGCAAATTGAAATTGCGAATTGAAAATACGCACAATCGAAACACGTCCATTTCGCAAAAACTCTCATTTATCGTAAAAAAGTTTTTATGCTCGCATGAGGAGGTTTTTCAGGCAATCCAAGTGTTTGTGCGGAGTGTGGATCGCGCACTGGATGGCACGGAGGCGCGGGCGTGAACACTTGCATTTTCCTATCAACAGTGGAAACAACTTAAAATACTCGATCATTTCTGGTCATACAGAAAATAATAATACATTATTCGCAACTACTTTTATTTGTGTAAACTCACAATAACAAGAAAACGTAGTACTTTTGTAAAATAAACTAAAACAATCAGGCGTGCTTTCATGATCTCCGTGAACTGAAGCACGAGAACTGAAACAAAAGCCAAAATTTCCATTCGAATTGTAAGCTAATATATTCGGATTATGTAATCCGTATGAAAGGTGCATTTCTCTCTAAACAATAGTTTATTAATAAACAATTAAAATGCCTCGTTATTTTTTCAGACACATTTATTATAGCCTATAACTCGCCAATAAATCACCTAGGCTGCATGTGGTTATGGCTCTTCTCATTCAGCACTGCGGGAAAAACATAATTTCCAGGTTCTAATTTGGCCTTAGAAAACCAGTAAAATCAACAAAAATATATATTAATCATATTAATATGTGAATTTTTTAAATGTTTAATAAAGAGGCAAAAAGTCATAAACAAAAATCAGAAAATTCGTCGATCTTTCTCTTTTTTTGCGCAGCATTTGGTGTAGTTCAAATTAAAATGTTGGTGTTCAACTTTGTGTTTTAAAAATACAACAACCGTTCACTTTTCGTTTTGTATTTAAGGGTTAAATAAGGTTTAAAATGTTGCGCAAATCTTTAATGGAAACCCGCCTAATGACAGATCAATAGTATTGTTGAATATTAACTTAAAAAATAGCCATTTTGTATAAGCAAATGTTAAGTATGTTGCATCCATCAAAGATAGAACTTGTTACCTTATCTTCTTCTTTTCCTTGTTCTGTGTGTATATATCTATGGTTCTGTGTGCTCCGCGTTAAACATGGACTCCACCCACTTCCGGCATCAGACTGTTAGGCTGGCGCTGTCGTCCTCACACTGCTATGACGTATGGTTCTGCGATTCTACAGTTGGTTAATATTGGAGAAAAGCAATATGTGACGGGTAACTGGAGGAGGGGCCGAAAAGTAAGGAGGTTTGGTGATGTGAGCAAGTTTTATACGTTTTTAAAATTGTATGATTTAATTATTATTTTATGTATTATATGCTAATCATGTAATCAATAATGAGCATAATTTGCATATGAATGGGGCACATTTGTGCTGAAAAGGATGACAATGAACTAATTCGAATACTCTTGGTGCAAAGCTATTTCAGCACATTTAGCGCATGGTAAAACTGGATAAGGTTATTGGATAAGCTGCAGGTTTTGCGTTGTAATGCAATTGTTCAGTGAATTTTTCCTCTCTCTCTCTCTCTCTCTCTCTCTCTCTCTCTCTCTCTCTCTCTCTCTCTCTCTCTCTCTCTCTCTCTCTCTCTCTCTCTCTCTCTCTCTCTCTCTCTCTCTCTCTCTCTCTCTCTCCCCAGACATTAAGAAGTGAAACAAAAGCAAAAAGTCAAAGAGGTATAGCAAAGAGAAATAGAGAGGTGTAAGTAAAGAATGAGAACAAAAAAAAAGAAAGTAAGTGTAGGTATATATAGAGAGAGAAAGAGAGAGGTGGCTAAAGAGGGAATGTGATGTCAGATGGTGCAGTCGGGCCACTCAGACATGACAGTCATGACAAGATGAAGCCCCTCTCTTCTGTAACATCACCCCATCATCTCCACCCCTCCCCCCTCCCCCAGCATCTCTTCCTTCCCTCTCTCTCTCTCTGACACCGCCTATCTGGACATCTTTTGTGAAGCAACACTGCCCCCTACAGTTCAATCTCACACTGCCGCTTGCATTGCCAAACTTCTGCTGGTTTCTAAAACAGTTGAATTGGAGCGCATGGAAACATAAAACACAACATTCAGCCAGTGTAGAACTATAAAAGACAATGCTCACGTTAAAATCACCAGAGCTGTTTAACACTGCAAATGCTCAAGTCATTGACTGCACTAATGATCCAGTGGTGAGCTGCCTACCTAGACAGCATATTAAGGCATCTTAGGCATGCTACTGATGAGGGATGTTTTAAAAGAATGATACTGCCACCTTTTCTTGGCCAAATTCTAGAAACTGTTTTTTCTCAGTGCAGTTAACAGCAATTCTTTGAGGTGCCATGTTGAACAAAAGTGAAGTGAATGGGGAAAGATATTCAAATAAAATGAGGTAGCTGGTAAAATAAATTACAAAATGTACTGCAACAATCTCAATGAAAAACAATAATCCAAGATGATGGACTGGTATAAAAAATGACTATAAATATATTTAATTAAAGTCACCATGACATCAAAATTGACCATTCTTTTTTTGTATGAAGTATTGCAGTATTTATTATAAAAGATTTATCTGTGCACATCATTATTCTTCATGTGCCCTCATAATCTTTAATCAAAATAACTTCCCCTCCCTCTAACATCTCTTCTCTTCTCTGATGACGTGTTTACTGGCATGAGGGCGGGACAACCTGTCACTCACATGAGATCATCACGACGACTCAACAGTCCAATCAATTCCTGATGGACAAAATCAAGTCCCGTCACTCAGTTTTATATTAATTATAATATTATAATATATTATTTCTTATTACTGTATTTATAAGGTCGTATTGTTAACTTAGAAACACGCTAACATCAACCTCTATCTGAATTAATTGTGAGTTGGGTCTTCTGTGCATTTCATGTAAGAGCTGTTATTTGTGAGGTGCATTAAGCACAGTTCTGATCAATTATGATGCATCTCAGGTTTTGGAACAGTGCTTTAAAATAGAAGCATTTTAGTCTTGTTGTGTTGCTCGCTCACATTGTAGATGGGGTGTGAGGCTGGGAGAGATGTGTCAGGGTTCGGAGCTTGAGGAACAGCCTATCCTCTCTTTCTGGGATCATTTTATTCTTCCGTAGCTGATCCGAAAACAACATGACATCTGCAGTACTGCGTGCTCCGTTTCGAGCACCGTGAAGCAGGCTGATTCGGGTTTTCATCGTTCTGGTCTTGTGTACTACACTCAAATGGGTTTTCAGAAATGTCTCTTGGTCTGTAGTCAAATTTGCGAAAAGATATGGAGGAACCATCTGTTACTTTCCCCACCTCATTTTGCTGGAACACTCAGAGGGATAACGAAGGTTTTTCTGGGTTCAGCTAAATAAACAGGAAGAGTTCAAGCTTTTCTTAAAGCAGATTTCTCTCATTAAAGTGTCATCAGCCATCAGTCCGACTGCATGCCTATTCAGATAGGTCTCTCTCTCTTTTTGTCTTACTCGCCATTTCTCTTACGTGTTTACTCTCTTTTTCCATTAACTGAAGGGGGAGGGTTTAAAAGTGTAACATAAAGAAGATTTGGGGTCTGTCAGCTTTGTTACTCTCTCCCTCTGGTCCTTCAGAAATCTCTGAGGAGCCATCCCTTTTTTCTAGGTGACAGTCAAGACCAGATGGAGACTAACACTACCCCTGTTGATTCTATTCTATTCTATTCTATTCTATTCTATTCTATTCTATTTTATGATAATCTATTCTATTCCCTGTAAATGTGCAATACTTCCTTTTTATTAGCTGTTATAGGTAATAAGGTGGATAAGGTGGAATCAGTTCTATTCTTTTCATGTTAAATTATTTATACCTTTTCCAAAGCCTAGAGAGAGCTGCCTTGCTGCGTACTTTTTCTAAGAAGCTTCCGAAACGCAATGGAACCCCATGAATCAATGATTTTGAATCATCTACAATGATCTCTACAAATACTGCTTTTCGCATGAAGCACACAGACAGTACTCAACAAACAATTGATTCCTATAGAGGTTGACATTAGCATGTTGCTAGCTAACAATAAATTACTCTAATAAGCATAAAAATGCATAGCATGCTTCACGAAACTTCTAATGTAAAATGTCCAGTGAGTGGCACTTAAAGGTGGTTGTTGAAAGTATCGTGGCAGTTTGGAAATGAAATGCCATGCGTGGCGCCAAAAAGTCACTCTATCGCGTTTGAAAATAAAGTGCCACCTATTCTAAACCCTACCCTAAACCAAACTGATAGTATTAACAAAAGCAAACATGAGATAAGAATGTATTTGCTGAAGACTACCCCTTTCAAGTCTTTGAGCTGTTTTATCGTGACACGTTTTATGGGACTTGTACCGAGGTTCTCCGCATCACAAGTGCAATAATGTACCAGGTGCAGGGCCGGCCCGTGGCATAGGCAGTATAGGCAAATGCTAAGGGCGCAAGCGCCTTAAACCCTAGGGGGGGGCGCCAGAGCCGCGTAAGGAACTTTCTGCTTTTATTGTACTTCATTAACACTGCAACGAGTGGAGCAATGGGCTATATGCACGCATAACTTCCGCGTTTGATTCAAGGATGCACTTGCTTTTCCGGTTCGGGAGATTTAAAGCGGAGGAAAACCGAGGAAAACGGTATTATGGCAGAGTCTTCGAAATTTACTGTCCTATCGTCTTTGAAACGAAACTTTAATACGTTTAGATGTCATTTTATATATAGTTATGTTTATTTAATAATAAACAAAGAAGCATAAACAAAATGAGGGGTGTCTGTTTTGTCTGTTTTTGTGACTAACGTTTCTTTAGTATAGCAATAGAGTACAAAAACCAATATAAATTCTCGGTATAGCATTGGACTCTATCGGCGGAAGTAATCCAGCATCCTTAGACCTTCGCCGGAAATACCGCCGTGCATAGAGCCCATTACATAAGCCTGCCAGTGGCGCAAAAAGTGGGTATACCGGTATGTGTAGCGGAGTAGGCGCCCTCATAAGATTTCATCATAGAATTTTGACAGCCTGGGGACCCCCCTCCAATAATATCGCGAGCGGGCGTGGGCGCCGTGAGCGCTGAGCGAACAGGCACGAGTAGTGAGTTGTCGTCGAAAAAGATAGATAAAGCAAAAAAGCGGCTGGGGGCTAAACTAGAAATAGCCCATTCGTTTTGTTTTGCTTAATCGGCGGCGCTGGGTTAGTGCTGGTGTAATGCATTGGTAAAAAAAAAAGCTTTTTTTCTGACACCGCATGAAACGCGTAGATCAGCGGCCCATTGGTTGTTTTCTTGATTGACACTGGGCTGGCCCAATCACATCTTTAATGTGAAGTACAGAAAAATACTCTTTTTCTATTAGTATAGAAATTAGTACAAAACTTATGAAAGTTTCCTTTATTTTTCAGTGCATTGTTTTACAATGAGTATTATCATGGGATTAATATTATAACTATTATTATGTAATGTAGACAGACACTAACTAAAAGAGGTTTGAATTTTTCTTTGTTTAATTTGAACACTGAATATGGGTTGGAGCTTTTAATTTTGAACTCTCAAAGTGCACCAGATTGATGAATTTAACATTAAAATGCAAAAAAATTTCTTACAGGGGATCATGCCCCCGTACCCCCCTTGTAGCAGCCTAATGGATTAGTAATAATAGTAGTGGTGGTAGTAATTGTAATATATCTACTACAAGTTGCATGGTCAGATAATATGTATTTAAACAATGCAACTATGTAGGATGATTGAAATATCCTTGAACGTTCTTTTTTAGCATTTGTATAAACAATTTATTACAGTTCAAGTCATAATTTGCTTGTTGAAGTTTTGGAGTGACTATAAGAGCATTTTTGTTTAGTTAAATAAATACTCATTATTTTTAAAGGAGGGGGGGCGCAAAAATCAATCTCGCCTAGGGCAACCAAAGGGCTAGAGCCGGCCCTGACCAGGTGGGCTTCTGAGCAAATTTACTAGGTAAGAAAATCCGTATGAAGATGTTATGTGATGCAAACATCAAAATGTATTAGTTTACAAATCATGCACTATACGGTAAAAGCATTTTGAGGTCGTAACATAGTATTGTACATAAATAAGCCTTTATTAATTGATTATCTGCCCCTGTAATCATAATTTGTGTGAAAATGAATAAAAGTTGTTTGAATTGTATTGCCACTAGTGTTCATTTCAGCTGGAAACTGCAGTGAATTCTACGTTTTTGGAGATTAGCAAAAATGTAGGTATATGGGCACGTTTTTCCAACGAGCTTGCGTTGCAAGTTTTGGGTTATATTTTTATCAGTAATAATTTCCCTACCTCATATTCTGGGATTGCACTCTCTCGAATGATACATGTGCTGTTGTACTTAAAATGCAGTCTAATGTTGTTCATGATGCATTATTTTGCTTTTGTTTTGGCTGAGAGGGAGAAAACAAAAAAAAAATAACTTCTACCAGCGCCATTTCTCTCACTCTCTCTCTAAAAGCACTCCAGTCTGAGTATAATACCATATTGAGTCATGGCTCTAGCAAATGCAATTAATGAACTCTGGATTAATTACCACAAATTTCATCACAGTCTGTCCGACTGTTTAAATATGGATAAATACGGGCCAATTATTTTACTGGCCTTAGAGTTTGAAAAAAAAAAGTATGTCTGATAAATGGTTTTAACCTCTTAAAGAGGATACTGCACATCTACAGGAGAGGAGACGAGAGCCTGGGTGTCGATTTCACATTCAGGGAGCATCGTGGCCATTGGGTTAAGACGCAGGAAGAGAGTTGATCATATGGGAACAGACTGGCTTGATTAGATGCTTGATTGAGCTCTGTTTGAAGATGTAATCCATTTCAATTGTGACGAGCAGGAAGGAGAAAAAACAAACGGGGACGACATGAGACATACATTAAAAAGGGTGCGAAACCAGAGGGATTGCCCACGAGTGGAAGTCCTGCTCTCTTTTCAAATTTCTGAAGCTATTCAACCTTAGCAGATAAGAGGAAGGAAGGGATGAAAGTTAAAAGAGTGCTGAAAAAGAAAGGCCATAATGAGGGCCAAGGTGCAGAAAGACTTTTGAATGTTCAGGGGTGGAATATGCACCTCCTGTCAAAGAGGGGGAGAATTCTCTATGGGGCTTGTGTCTTGACACTCTCCCATCGTCAGAGATACTTTGGGTGGATTTAATTAATATAAGAACAAAGTCGAATGATTCCACCTCCTCTCTTTCTCTCCTTGCATTCACATATCACTTCCTGTAGCTTCCTGAGAGTGGGCTTCTATGTGATAGCGCCACTCTCCTCATTCTCGCTCGCCCAGTTAGATCAGAGTAGCACGCAATATTTCTGTCGATTTGTGATTTTTCTTGTTGTTTTTTAAATATATACTTTTCAGTTTTCTCTGCGCCCATCTGATCTGACCTGAAGTCAGATATAAGATGTCTTATGTTGGCCTATCAAGCAAATAACCATTATCAAATGAATTTGAATTAAACAAACTATAATCAAGTTTATTTTCATATAAGGGGAATATTCAACGACCAATCGTACGACCAATTCATATGTATTTTACGAGGTGGCGAATTTGTACGATTTGTCTAAACCCCAGTGAGGGGTAGTTTTAGGGGCGGGGTCAGGGGTAGGTCATTTGTACAAATTCATACGAATTAGGCCAATTAGAATTAGGTAAAAAATTTACGATTTAGCAAAGAATTTACAAATTCATAGTGAGAGTGAGGTCAGAGTGAGGTCGTATGAATTCGTACGAATTAGCCACCTCGAAAAATTCATACGTATTTGGGTTGGAAATGGAATATCACAAAACTTGAAGAACACATATGGATCACCATCAAATAAGAAATAAATAACAATGCAATGTAAAAAATAAATACTCATATTTATAGTTATTGTAATACATATAGTTTACTGTAATACATGAAACAATAAAATATCGAATGAGAATAACTGCTGTGAATTATGGGAATAATATGCATTACAAGAAGCCTTTATATATAATACATTCTAAAAGTATTTTAATGCATTAAGTAGGCTATGCCTTGTAATGCACCTTACAATGCATTCATTGTATGTTCTCCTGAATAATTGTAACCACAGTTATGAAACACTATAAAATGTATCTATTCATTAAACACACCCTTTAGAATTAAAACACATGACAAACAACCAATTTCAGATGTAACAATAATCTGCAAATTGTATACTGCATTTTATGTAACTTTGGTTATAATTATTTATGAAAAGATATAATGCATTATACACAAAGGCTTTAAGTAAAGTGTTAAGACAAATTCAACCAATAAAAAAGACTTGGGGAAAATGCGCTTAATTGTTATGAATGAATGAAAAGATGAGTGAGTGAGTGAGTGAGTGAGTGAGTGAGTGAGTGAGTGAGTGAGTGAGTGAATGAATGAATGAATGAATGAATGAATGAATGAATGAATGAATGAATGAATGAATGAATGAATGAATGAATGAATGAATGAATGAATGAATGAATGAATGAATGAATGCATGAATGAATGCATGAATGCATGAATGCATGCATGCAGCATGTATGCATAACATACATACATTTGTATAATATTGGGGTGACCTGGATATGTTTTCATTATACTGAACCACATCCAACTTTTACGGTCTGGAGCAGGGCACTGACATTTTGTTATATAGAGTATTTGCAGTCAGGGTAGTACGTTTGTCATTTTGAGTTAGTGTGGAGAGCTTGCTGGAGTTGGTTTCGTGCCACAGGAAATGCACCTTCAAAATCTAAATATAATTTAGCAGGCTTTTAATTTATGATGTATCACATTTGTTATGACCCACAAGGTCAGACTGAGCACTGACCGGACTCATAAAAAGAATTTGTTATATCAATCGCAGAAGGATTTGTGAGCTTCCATTGAAACAGCACCACAACACAGCCTGTGTGTGTGTGTGTGTGTGTGTGTGTGTGTGTGTGTGTGTGTGTGTGTGTGTGTGTGTGTGTGTGTGTGTGTGTGTGTGTGTGTGTGTGTGTGTGTGTGTGTGTGTGTGTGTGTGTGTGTGTGTGTGTGTGTGTGTGTGTGTGTGTGTGTGTGTGTGTGTGGTATAATCACTGGAGCTCGGAGCACTTCTGGTTAGTAGATTAGTTTGTGTCACCAGGGGTCCCCGCTTTCCTGAGGTGCCTCTGTTATTTCTGTCTGCTTTGTTTAGTTGTGTATTTGTTTCCTTGTTTATTATAGATCCTCCAGATTGTAAAATTGTTTTGAATATAAATGCCAAACAGACTCTTCAATATTCACCTCAGGTGAGGGGCGATAAAATTCGTTTCATTCGGCAGAATCTCTGAGACGCTGATTCTTAATCACCTAATATCATGCCACAATGAACAGATCGCAGAGTTGCAAGTCAATACCACCCAAGATGAAAAAGAGAGAAAGCAAAAAGTGTTGCTAATTTATAGCTAAATATGATGGAAGTAATCGGGAAGGACTTCGGCGAGACAGGGAGAGCAAACATCGGATGCTTCTCAGATGGAGTGTGATGGAACTTTTTTTCTGCCATAAGAATTCCAATATGCTCCCTCATTTATGAGTTATGCCAGCTATATGCCTGCTATTGTCTCTCTCTCATGGGACGCAATGTTGAAAAAGCAAATTTTAAAACCCCCTGCCTTAGCTTAACATGCCCAAACAAACTCCTACACTAAAACATTGGCACAAATGAACTAGTTGAAAGAGAAAAGAAGGTTATAAATCGCCCCCATGCACGGTTCAGCATTTCAACAATTGGACCTTGAGCGCGCTAGCAAATATTGGTGTAGGATGATTTTAAGGGCTTACAGCAAACTGAGTTGTAAAAAAAACATGTTTCTGTTCTACGTAGGAACACAGTCAGCAAGAGTTGAGAAGCTAAAACCAGTCAGGACAGAGTGGGAGAGAAATCGGTGGCATTAGCTGGCACTGCAGGCTTTAACTGGTATTTTTATGCAAATTCAATTGGCACAATGTAAAAATGTCTACAAATGAGCTTTGAAAGAGACAGAGAGACTTTAAAGGTTTTCTGCTGCGATACGATAAAGACAGTGGCATACTTCTCCATGCACAACACAAGCTTCAATTTCCAGCCATTCAAAGATTACAGTGAACACAAAAGGAACAAAACAGCGTGTTGTATATTAACCTGTAAACAAGAAAACCCTTTTGGACTATTGACCACCGCATGAATGGGACGTAATCCCCAGAGCCAGAGTGTTTCTGTCAATAAAGTGTTGAGACATTCTCTTGATAGATTTTAAACTGAAGGGAACAAGGAAGGCAAGAGGAACAAATCCACTAGCATCATCATTTTGTAAAGAATTTATAAAAGACATTTCCTTGAAACTTCACAAAGACGCTCATTCATCCTATGAACGCTGCCAGGTCCACTCCCCGAAGCACAATCCATCTACACCTGCAGAAGTAAAGCCTCAAAAACACAACTGTGTCAGCTGACCCCCTCTGTATAACTTTGCCTCTCTTTTTTTTTTTTTGACAAACAAACAGCCATTTTGGCTCAAACAAAATTGTTGAAGAACAATACACGATCATTGCGTGTACAATCGATACAGAGCACCGGAGGGAAGATTCTCACACATCCTTTTATTGTGGAAGGCAGACCGACACATGCGGTAGCAGTTCAACAGAGTTGCCAGGTCTTATGAAAGAAATGACCCTGGATCTACAGTCAGAAACAATATGATAAAAATGTCTAAATCTCTATTTCCTGCATTTTTAAACAGAAATGCATGTATAGCTAATCTAAATTCCACCTTGGACATTATAAGGGCTTGATTTCATCCATCAGGAATTAAATGGAATGTGAAAGCCACACACCAACAATTATGAAGGCGGATAAAAAAAAAGTTTACATTTTGAATAACATGCACTGATGAATAGAGTACAATAAGAGCAGGAATGTGTATTACGTAGAGAAGCATAATAATCAAATTCTTGCCAAAAGCCAATAATTATTTTTATGTTATGACAGATAATCAATAAATGGCCAGAATTAAAATTCTTTACATGTCTCGTTTAGTTTACAGTCGTGTTCCGTTTCATTATCTTGTTCTGTTCTGCTTAGTTTTGTTTCGTCATAATTTTCATTGTCACCATTTATCTGAGGTCTTATTTTCTAATTAGTTCTCTGAAAAAGGATAAGACGAAAGAGAATGTAAAAAATATGAAATACGTATTCATTAAATATTCAGTATCTGCTGATAATAATTGTAAAAAAAAAAAAAAAAAAAAAAAAAAAATCTAAAACTGCCCACTAACCATCAGTACGAATGTACAGCCCGTTCTCATCCCAAGGCGTCATACATGTGACGCTTTTGACATTTCGTCGATATCTTACGCACATGGCATCCTTTAGCGTCAATATGAAAAGCAGAACCCAAGGCGTCATAACCGTAACCCTACCCCAGACCTAATCCTACCCATAACAGTGCGTGTTATATTGACGCTAAAGGATTTCGACGAAATGTCATATGGCGTCACCTATATGACGCCAAAGGATGAGAATGTGTTGGAAAGTAAATAGGAAAGTCAGTTTTGATTTCATGTTGATTGAAAAAAGCCACCGGTTAAGTTGGAGATATGGCAATTATTCATGAAGAGAAATGTTTATTATTTAGAAATAATTAAACTTGAACATTTGCTAGATATTGCAACAAAAGTATGGTGGATAACAATGACGCCAAAGAGAATATATAACCTTAGTTATTTTAAAGAACATAGAGAGGATCAGCGGTGCCCTTCAAAACTGCATTTCATGTGTTTACTTACCTTTTTTCTTCCCTTCACAACCTCTTTTGGTAATCACTGTTATGTGTCTTTCAGAGTGCTTCTGTTGGCGTAACTCTTTATTATCAGACAAAGAGAAGCCGTATAAATGGACAGATACTGGAGCAGGCAGAAGCACTCATTGCCAGGTCAAGACAATGAGGAGTGGAGATGTGCATCCATTTGGCCACAGCACACAGAACTAACACACAAAAACAGGGAAAAAGAGGGAGAGGACTGGATTGATGAAAAGCATACATGAATAGGAAGATAATATATTTAGGGCATATGAATGGATGAAAACGGAACAGTTGGATCAACAAAAAAAAGGGAGAAATGAACCAAAATCTAGTCAAATAATATACCCAGGCAACATTTTCAAAGTTAGGAAGCTGAATATAACATTTACTTGTCATATTCTTACAAACACATTGAAAATAAATAATTTATTACCGCAGATCTCAATCTTTTGTACTTCAAAGCCCCCCATTGCCCACAACAATATTCGAAGGCCACCTGATTTTTCCAGTTGTTCATGATTTTCTGGATAAGGATTAAGGATACAATTTTAATTATAAAAATGCCTATGGAGTCATCTTGTGGCCCCCTTGAAAGTTTGTTGAAGCCCACTAGTGGCCCCCTTTCCCCTGGTTGAGAACCACTGATTTATGAATAGATGGCAGCTCAGAGAATATCTGTATCACGCTATATAAAAACCATGACCTTCATTCAACCAGACGATACCAGAGCACCGATGTTGGCCAATTATAGCTAGCCCGCCATTTTGATCTCCAATTCATCCAACAGTTAGTAGTTGATTGGGTTGAGGTCATGACTCCCATCAGGTCAGTCAAGCTTTCCCTTGCTAATTTTAACTATCCATGTTCTGTAAAAACCTGTGAACTTGATCATTACCATGCTGAAACAAGAATGAATCATCTAAAAAAAAGCTTCCACAACTGGAAACTTAAAATGAAGCTAAAAGACCTCCCCGACAATGCAGAAAAAAGTCCATTATTCATCATCAACAAAGTTTGACAGTTGGCACGCCACATTTGGGCGATGAGCATCTCCTGGAAATTGCCAAACCTTCATTTGTGAGCCAGAAAACCATACTTTAGAGAATGGCGGTGCAGTTTTACAAAACACTCCAGCCAAAATATTCTATGGTTCATGGTGATATTCCACTGAAATCCCATTTCCAGAGCCCGAGCTGTGATTTGTCAGTTCTGTAAGCTAATGCGGCCTAATACTTCACAGCTGTTGCTGCTTGTAGATGTGTCCAATTCTCAATAACAGCACTTACGGTTGACCCTGACAGCTCTGGCAAGGCAGAAATTTAACAAATTTACTCGTTGGAAAAGTGGCATACTATGGCGGTGCCATGCTGAAAGTCATTTAGCTCTTCTGTATGGGTTATTGTCTTGGCAGCGGGACAGCCGACACCGCTAATTAGAAAGAGTGTCCATTTGGCATTAGCATCAAGAAACAGACAGATGAATAACATCCAATGGCATCCCAAATACTTGGCACGTGAACTTGTCTATCCCTGAATTTCAAACTACTATTCCAAATCAGAATTTTAAATAACTGAAAATGAGATCAGGAGTTACTCACCTGCTTTATTTGTTACATGCGATTCGTCAACGGATATATATTTAAAGATGGCATGTCTCGCATAACTTCTGTTGAGTCTTCACTTAGAAGTGTTAATCAGTCATGTGCCAGTGACATATGTTTTGTCTCCACAGATGGGAGTTAAAACAACCCTTGCTACTTTCTTTTACCTTTTCTAAGGTCTACACGTCCTATAGAGTGAGAGAACGAACAGGCGACTGGGATTTCAGTGAAAGAGGTGAAACACTTGATGGCCCCGAGCTGCCTTAAGAGACCCGGAGAGAGAAATCTATTGAAATACATTCTTGTCTAGATTTAGTTCTGTGTGTTTGAGGTGGGAGGATACTGTACCTGTTGCAGATCTCACCTGCAGTGTGACTGTTGTGCTGCACTCAATCACACCTCACTGTGAGATCAAGACAGTCTCAAACACCAGGGGTTTCAGAAGCCAAGGCTGTTTGTTGTTGTTTTATTTTACTTTATTTTGCCTTGCTTGTTTTAAGTTGTAGTTTTACTAACACATAAGTCCTTATATTTGGTTTACATCATAAAATAAAATGAATTCATGTGACCCAAGTGGTTTAACCACAATTTTATGAAGTGATGAGCAAAAAAAAAAAAAAAAAGTACCACTTTATATACAAAATATTCCAACGCGCGTTCACGAGAGCACCACGACACGTGTGTTGTGTTGGTGCGAGAACATGTTGTTGCGTGAACGTGCATGGGAGATTAGTATTTTGTAAATAAAGTGGTAAATTATGTTGGTTTTTTTGCACAAAGCACTCGCGTCACTTCATTAAATTGAGGTTAAACCACTGGAGTCACATGGATTTTAATAATGTCACCTATAAGTGGTATTTGCTTAGACTGTCAATGGAGGAACAAAAAGCTCTAAGATTTCATTTAAAAAAATCTTAATTCGTGCAAAGACGAACAAATGTCTAACGGTTTTGGACAACATGAGGGTAAGTAATTGATGACATAATTTTCATTTTTTAATAAAATAACAATTTAAGACAAGACACTACAGACAAAAACACTTTTTTCATATACTCTGGTTAATTTTGAAATTTTGGGCTATTTTTGGGCTTATTATATTATATTGGCTTACATAATATTTGACATATGTTTCAGACTTGTATAAAGAAAGCATCTAAAATACTTATTACACTTATTTAATTTAACACAAATATTTATTGCACTTCCATTTCCATATCCATTTGTATCTGTACATTTCAACTACAATACTTCAATTACAACACAATCTTTAAAGACTTTTTAAAGATTTGTCTCATGCACTGAACCAGACATCTCCACTTCAGTAGCACTTAAGGTTTTTCTAAAGGGTTTGTTCATATATCATGCATCTGATTTTCTAAATGTTTTTCCTATAAAAAAAAAAAAAAAAAAAACATTTTGGCAGTTGACAGTATTTTCTGATTTATAGACTGATATTTATGGAGATATATACAAAATCCACTCTCTAAAAATATTCAACTCCACTATTTTAACAAAATGAAAATTTTGAGCCTGGCTTTACCCAATGTTCAGATTTCTGTTCTGGAAATGTATGCAAATTAGTGCATATTTAATTAGATAATGCCTCACTTTAATTTCAGAAACTTTGTAAAACTAAAATTGTTTGTGATTCGTGATTCTGAATATAATAAATCAACCGAGGAGGTATATGGTTATATAATATCTAGTTAACTCTATTCACCTAGAGTGTCATGCCGTAAAATAAATAATAGTTGATAATTAAATCGCTATATATGGAAGCCCTCAAAAACCAAACAGTATTATTTTCATTCTGCTGTGTTTTCACATGTTAACAACTTTCTTGTGATCTTGACATAACCGTATTTTATCACAAGAAATGTGTAACTGCACTTAAAAAAAGCTTACATTTTGTTATGCTGCGATCACAAGAAGGTTAAGCTGTAATCATGACAAGAAAATGCAGGGCTTCTATAGCTGTCAGATCATCACAAATTAAATTTGTGCATCTCTGTTGTTTCTCCTCAACTGAATCAAGCAAATCATAACCTTTGCTTCAGTCTCCTGTTACTTTGAGTTTTCTCCTGAGTAAAAGATCTCAGTTCTCACACATGCCTTGTTACAGAAAAAATCTCAACAAATTTCAGTATGTCATAAATCTTAATATGAACTCATGCATGTCAAAGTACAAGTCTCATTTGTGTCCATTTTTATTTCTTTAAGAGAAACAATTTAGACAAAGTCCAACAGTATATTAAAGTGGGATCTGGGATATACACCCTTACATACAGTAACACAATGTGATATTTCAGTGTGAAATATCTCCTCCTTTTAAGGCAGTCTTTAATTAAAACAAGAAACTAACCTTTCATTTAATCTTCGGATTCCCTGCATTGAGATTTCTGTTTTAATGTCTGCCTTTCAGCTTGTCTGACATAAAATTTTACTACATGTCTCCTTATCTTGAGAAAGGGTAGGCAGTTCACTTGATGTATTGGATCGAATCTGTTCGCATGTATATTTACTACGTGTCAAAAGGTGTCAGAATATATTGTCTCAGAATTCACTGGCAGAAGCTCTTTCATTGCACTATGATACTTCTTGTGATAAGAAGCACAGTATACCTCTCATAATCCTGAGGGGGAACAGCCTGGTCAAGTTGGTCTGGATTGGTTTTAGAACCAAGTTTAGTTAAACGTTTTAGTAGAACAGATGGAGACTAATTAAATCATCTTAAACCAGTCCAGCAAACCACCATAGCCTGGTTTAAAGTGTTCTTTTCAGCTGGCCCGTTCCCCAACACTTACTATGGGTTAATGCTTTTACTGGATAATTATCTGATCATGAAAAGTCAAATTGTAAATGTCCTCCAGAATGAATTCAGGAGCTCAGAGGTTTTTTGAAATGCACACAAGATTCATTTCGAGAAAGTATAAATGCATCCGGTTTTTTGATAAATAAACTAATGCCAGCATACACAGGTTTGGAAGCCCCACAGGTGAGTGAGCAATCATGGATGAAACGCATGAGTGGAGCAACCATGAAACTGGATCATTAATTGCCGTATGGGGAGAAGACAGCACTCAACAGGCAATTCCATAACTGCCATCAGCTTTACCATGGAAGGGAACTATATTCCCCTATACCCAGATCTAAACAAAGAGAACCAAAAACAAACCATTTCAATATATACTGTGAAAAAAAATGTATTTCAGTTTTTTCAACAATTAGGACTGTCCCACATTTGGGGCGTCATTTTCACAACAATGTTGCCAAGGAGACAACAGTGAAAAATCATCCTTGAGATAAAGGTATTATCACATAATATTTTTTAGAAAGTGTCTTTTCCAATCAAGTAATTTTGTCTATGCAAATACTTTTATGCTTATGCAAAATAATAGTATTTAATTGTGTGTATTTAGCATACTACCAGTCAGTATTGGATTTTTTTAAAGAAGTCTCTTACGCTAACCAAGGCTACGTACGTGTACTTGATTTAAAATACAGTAAAAAAAAAAGTCATATTGTGAAATTATATTACAATTTAAAATAACTGTTTTCTATGTTAAAATATTTTAAAATGTAATTTATTCCTATTTTCAGCAGTCATTACTCCAGTCTTCAGTTTCACAGTTCTTGTATAATAGTTTCAATGCAGGCAGATCAATATTATTGTTGAATATTACATTTAATGTCCCCAACTAAGCAAGCCAAGCCAATGGCAACAAAGGTGGAAAAAGGCGAAAAAGGCGACAATGGCAAGGAACCAAAACTCCATTAGGAGACCAAAACTCCAGGCTCAGTCGGGGGGGCAGTTCTCCTCTGGCCAATGAACGAACAGTGTATGATTATGATTCAGGCAGCATTATAGGTCAGAAGTCAGATTGGTTTGGAACAATCAGAATATTGTCCAGTTCCATCTGGTTAAAGATCGTTACGCAAACAAAACATGACAGGGAAACATGGCAAACATTAAAGAGCTCAAATGCATGGCTTTAAATGGTTTAAATGCATGAACACGGAGAAGCACATGACAACAACCAATGACGAAGTAGAACTGATAAACATGAACTAATAAAAACACAGAACTAATAACAAGACAATAATTATGTTCGACTTGAAGCGGCGCTGCTTAGACCGATCGGTGTATGACATCAGTCCCGAGGTAAATAGCGTTCGTCAGTTCCAGTTTGTATCCAGCCTCTCACGGAGACTTCAGATGCCACAACACCTGCGATGAGATGACTAAACGCCTGTGAAGAGACGACTCAACGCCGGCGATATGTTATGCCCTAAATTAATACATGATTAACTAACTGTATTTTTCTATGTACATTTCTGAAATGCACTTTCTGTAAAGCTGCTTTGAAACAATATGTATTGTGAAAAGCGCCATACAAATAAATTTGAATTGAATTAAATTGAACATTAAAGTACCATTAGAGCGATTAAAGAACAGACAGCTCTGTATGCTTACGAATCGCTCTCATGGTACTTTGATGTCATAAACCGATCGGTCTAAGCAGTGCCGTTTCAAGTCGAACACACCTAATGCAGAGTTTCCGCTAGAAAAAAATGGTGCCGGTCAAAGTGACCGGCAGAGGTTTCGTTTAACGGATATTTTGATGATATGCCGGTCAAATATCGCCTCTTAATTAGTCAAGTTGAGGAAAACTGGAGGCAGGCTATGTAACTTAAAAAAATGACATAATCAGGCCGTAGGCTATAGAAGGCAACATGTTATTATTAGCCTAACTTTCAAATAGACGGAAAAAAACATGAACGTCCGATTGGCGTCAATCAACACCAATTGTTTTTTACTATGGTTTCACACACATTCACTTTTTGAAACATTGAGGCACGGATGTAACTAATACAAATAAATAAAACATCTCCAGTTAACTAGCAGATCATTCATTTAGTTCGCTATTAAATAAGTGATCTAGCGCTAAAATCAGTTGTTTTTTAAATCAAGCTGAGCGCTCGTGTCCGCTGCTATCAGTTGCATGGACGACGCGCTGCGCGATCTTCACTCGGACGCGCGTTTCAGTCTATCACCGTTGCGGAGACTCTACACAGGCGAAGCACTGCTACATGGGCGCAGTAGCTCCGCTTTGGTCACATGCTCTGGTGTGTAGCCTAATGCATGTGTGTGTGCATGTGGTGGAGGGGTGCGATTTTCAAATAATAATCAACCCAGTGATCCTCTAATATTATTTTTGCTTGAAAATTTTATTTAGTAGCAAATATAGTGGAGAATATAATCAGGACACGGAGGCGCCGGCGCGTGCACACTTCTCTCTATAGGCGCGTTCACTACTGCAAAGATGGCGAGTCTGCATCGTCAACTTTATCAATTTATCAAATTTATCAATAATTCAAATGTTTCATGCATAATCATTACTTTCGCCGGTTATTTGTGGCAAGCCTTTTTTTAGGTGTTGCGTGATATCTTTGCACCCAAGTAGCAGTGCTTCGCCTGTGCTTCCAAACATGCATTTGCCCACCTATCTAAATGTAGGGGAGACCGTGAATAACCCCAATTTAAAAAAAAAAAAAATGGTGGAGTCAGTGTTCCTTTAAGGCCTACCAGGGGCCTGGCCATATTTGAAACGTCTCACTCAATCGTTCGTTGTTTAGGTCTATATTACAGCCGTTCTAGGCGTGCGCTTTATTTGAAATGCAGCATGCGATGTTGTTTAATAACTTTCAAACGGTAGAGCCTGTTCCTATAACAAAGCCAAAGTTCGGTGTATTTTTGCTTTATACATTTTAGGCTTATTCTCAAATTCATATTGTGTTAGGGGGCTGGATAATGCAATTTTAATCTGACAATTTGACCGGAGAGATTTAATTTTGTCGGACATTTAATTTTTTTTCCCGGCCAATGTCCGGTAATTACCGGACAACGGAAACCCTGACCTAATGAACCACATGGCATGAACCACAGAATCACATTAAACGGAATCACATGACATGAAACAGGAAACATGACTGTGACTAAATTTTAAAATAAAAGACATGAAACCATGAACGTGAATCCAACATGACAATGAGGAAAACGGTGATGCATTTTTTAAAAATCTTAAATTTGAAATATTTTGTAATAATATAAGTCGTTTGATCAATTTAATCCATCCTTGCTGAATAAAAGTAATAATTTCATTTTTTTTTTAAACTAGCCTGCTAACAATGAACAACAAGCCAAAGTAATCACCCATCTTAATCCAAAATTTCCATCACAGAGAGCACACAATATATTATTTGAGATGAGATTATATATTATATTTATAATATGAATGGGGGTAGACAAAATTATCCTGTGAAATATGTATATACTCCGTATGTTGGACACTGATAGAGGACAAATTAAATAAACCAGTGCGTGCGAAAATCATTTTCCAGAAGTCCTCGGGGGCAAATGTGCCCATAGTTGAAGAAACGCCTACATATGAGTCAAAAAACAGCACTTGTGATTAAATGCCATCCAAAGAACATTCTCACTGTTAAACTATTACCTAAAGCCCAGTCATTACATGATGAATGACACAAGTGGAGAGTCATTTAGCCAAGTCCTACACCAACTGATGTTTAAGTTTTAAACTTCAAAGTGATGTACTTGTCTTGTTAATTATGATAACACACACATATACACAACACAGTGACTCATGTACAAATTGGATTTTTTTTTTTACTAGCTTGTATTACCTCCTGTGCAGTTATTTATAAAGATAATTTGTCTGTTCACACATTTTTAAGAGCGCCATCATTAAGCATGTCCAGCTTTTATTTGGTGTTGCATCGAAGTGTATGCACGGTAAAAACGATTAACTAGAAACACTCGATAATTTTACAGTTATTTATGAGTTCATTACAACTGCTTTCACCTGTTCCCAATAAACTCCCGCGCCTGCTTATAAACATGAAATATGTCACAGTAAACGGATCAAGAGAAGCTGAATTAATTAGAGCAAAGCAAATATGATCACGTCAAATAATCACAGAAGAAAATGGGGCAATCGAAGGGAGAAAGAGAGAGAGTTCTCCAACTAGTTTCAGGGTAATTATGTGTGTGCTGGACATATGTGTATATTCATTGTACATTACACTCATATAAAATATATATGCTATATGCTATCCATAATATGCCTAAAAATATGTTAATTACATCTATAATTGTGTTAGTATTATATAGAAGTAATTGCACACACAGCTACTGGACAGCCAATCATAATGTGAATAATGCCTCATCTGATTGGCCAGGCTAGCTAAAGGCCTATTTATTTTATATTACACCAAAGTTGTATAATGCTTTACAACATAATCATATACATTACCATTTGCACACGTAACATGTATTACATTCTAAATTAGGTGTCATGAATTGTAGAGACTTTAAGGATGAACCAAACACGAATTAATCTTTCTAATCTCTCATGGGATTCATTCAAATGTGATTCAGCATTTCGGATCTGAATACCACATTCCAAAGTCACAAGACTGGCTCCAAATTGTCTAGAAAACCCCCCAGAGAAGTCTTTTATGGCCCCGCAGGCATCAGAGATAAGCCTAAACAGGAAGAACGTTGTCACTGTTTCATCCTTAAGCAAGACAAAGCTGCTCAGAAATGGTGAGACGAGGCCTGACCACCAAGGGGCCTGACCACCTTTGACCTCCCTCAGCATCACCACTGCTGAGCAGGACAGCGATGTAAGACAGACCACGCTTCCATGGAACGTGAGAGACTTACACAGACTTTACATATCAAACCCATTAAAACTCACGCAGAACAATGCTCCGTGGACTTAATCAAACATCATAATTCTTGTTGTTCCTACAATTCATGTTTGTATTATGCGTAGATCACATATAAATCATGTAATTGTGATATAACTGTGTGTATGGATGAAAGGGTATCGTGCTTCCAATCAAAAGAATCGTATGCCCTTAATTCAAAAGGTGGCTTGTTTGAAATCTGTGTAAAATGTTTTGTATGATTATAATAATCTATAATGTTTAAACTGGGGTCTCTTGTTCTCTGCTAAGTGCTGGAACCCAAGCAGATCCCAGATAACGATAAGTAGGAACGATCCACCTCCTAAAATGATGCCATTGTCTCATTGGTCAGAATTCTCTAAAAGAGGTTGGACTAACGTTTAAGTTAAAGACCCGAACAAAGGAGTTAGAGTATGGAGAAAAAAGAAATTCGGTTCAGAGAGCAGTTCGGGGTTGCCGTTCGGTTTTGAGTTCGGTTCGGTGTTGAATTAAGTTTTGCGCCTCTCTCTAGCAACAGAAAGAGAGTGTTCCTGTTCGTGCTTCTCTCTGAAAACACCAAAGAGCGTGTTCGCACGCTTCTACATCGACCAGACCAAATTAGACCAGCAGACAAATAACCCATCAAGATCGGGGTTGAAACAGCTCATTCAAGCCATCTAACTCGTCTTACTTTCATTTCTTCCTTTATTTTCTTTTTTCATAAAAGTCTCGGTTCAACGTTAAGTTGCTGCGAAGTTCGTTTAAACGTCTCTCCTGCAACGCGCTTCGAACTGTAAAGACTCTTATTCGCCTGCCAATCACACGTGACCGGCTGTTCAGAAACTTCCATCCAGGCACTTCAAAGACAACCAGCCACACGGACCCGGTCGGGAAACCCCTTTGACGAAGCACCGCAAAAAGGGAACTCCCTAAGCAACGCAAAGACAAGCAAGTAGCAGCTACTCCAGACTCTTAACTGAACTGGTGCAAATGTAAATTGAATAACCTGTCTAAGAAACGAAGGTTTAAATTAATGCTTGGTGGTTCGTTCAGGTCATGTCTTGAAAAGTGCATCTCACTCTGAAAACTCTCTCTCTCTCTCTCTCTCTCTCTCTCTCTCTCTTCCTCTGCGCCTTGTATGAATGCGTGTGTGTGATTGTGTTTAGACCTTAGTTTTATGTGTTTAGAATAGTTAATAAAGTCGTCAATATATTTGAAAAGATATTTGCCTTGTGTTGTGCTTGCACAGTCTTGTACTGTCGATCTAAAGTTACCTTGCTAATACATAGTGTTTCACTATAGATTGGATATTCATATCTGTTGCCAAGGTTATAATTACGGCCCGTTCAAATGAACTCTAAACGAGTCATTTGCTCGGTTCCATAGTGATTCGGTCAAGATTCATTGCAAATCGATGAATCATTCCTTTTGAGCTAAATTGGCCTTCCGGCCCCCCTTAAATACATTTTATATATATTATTATTGTGTGATTCGTTACAGAATGAATATACTTTTTCACACATTTGCACAAATTGGTAAAATTAATATAAACTTTATTTTGATGGTCCACTTTAGACATAGACAAAATTATCCTGTGAAATATGTATATACTCCGTATGTTGGACATTGATAGAGGACAAATTAAATAAACCAGTGCGTGCGAAAAGTGTTTTAAAAGATTTCATTTTCCAGAAGTCCTCAGGGGCAAAAGTGCCCATAGTTGAAGAAACGCCTACATATGAGTAAAAAAACAGCACTTGTGATTAAATGCCATCCAAAGAACATTCTCACTGTTAAACTATTACCTAAAGCCCAGTCATTACATGATGAATGACACAGGTGGAGAGTCATTTAGCCAAGTCCTACACCAACTGATGTTCAAGTTTTAAACTTCAAAGTGATGTACTTGTCTTGTTAATTATGATAACACACACATATACACAACACAGTGACTCATGTACAAATTAGAATTTTTTACTAGCTTGTATTACCTCCTGTGCAGTTATTTATAAAATCCACTTTAGACATTCTACTGAGTAAATATGGAACAACATATCAACTTATTCTACTAACCTGAACCCTGCTAACACCTAACTCTAATATACCAGTCTACTACAGTCTCTAAGATGATCAAATATATATTAAAATTGTATTTTGAATATGTGTGTGAGAGTGTGTGTGTGAGAGTGTGTGTGTGTGTGTGTGTGTGTGTGTGTGTGTGTGTGTGTGTGTGTGTGTGTGTGTGTGTGTGTGTGTGTGTGTGTGTGTGTGTGTGTGTGTGTGTGTGTGTGTGTGTGTGTGTGTGTGCGCGCGCGCGCGTGTAAGTTGTCAAAATGTGGAATTCACTCTGCATATTACAATCTTGTAATACAATCTCAAAGACTAACACCTATATTTCAACATAACACCTTTCTCAAAAAGTGATGAATAAAAGGCAATGCTGTTCAGATGGTCCTACAGATCATGCTTTAAAATCATGGGGTGAGAGTGTTTTTTTTTTTTTTTAAGAGATGTTCACAGTCTGTTATACTTTCAAATCTGACATCTTGGCTTTACCCATCACTTCTCAACTCAGCATCCAGAGATGCGAAGAAGATAGAGAAAGAAAGAGAGACAGTGAGTCTAAATCAAAGTCAGAAATCTCCTCCCACCTGTTTTCACCCGTGTGGGTGGAGTACACGCGCACACACACACACACACACACTCACTCACATGTGCTGAAGCTCACGGTCTCCAGGGTGGGAGCTTGTAATTCTGTTTAATCAAATGCCAAAAAACTCTGACTCAGAGAGAATGAGGAGGAGAGAGAGTGACTAGCAAGGGAAATAGAGGGAGAGACAGACGGTTAATATTCGTGTGCATGCCCATAAGGCAGTAAACTGCGTGTTCTGAGGTCAATGCACTGAACAGCGGGTAAATTTATAGTATATTTCCACTATAAACTACTTTTTTTTTTTTTACAGATTAACACTGGCATAATACGTCATTTATCTGCAGTGTTAAGATTTTGCAATGGGCTCATCAAGAACAAGAATATGCATTGTATTGATTGTTTTAGAAATGGTACACTTCTGTATTTGTAAGACTGTCAATTTAACATGCTATTCTAGGGCAATTACATTAAAACAATTGTATTAAAAAGTAAAACATTTAACTAACCCCTGACCTTGTGATTAGTTGCGTTCAAGTAATGATGTACTATTTATCATAATGGAGTTAATTCATCAACAAACATGTAATTTATTTGATTAATTAAAAATCTCAATTCTACACACACATTTCTGAAACAACCGGGTTTTTTTAATGAATTGGGTGACTACATGATTCAATGACTTACTCAGACATACAGTCAGTTACTTGTCCCACCTAATCAATGCAACCTGCAGAAAAAGTAAATTAGTTACTAAATTAGTATGTTGTTCACAAGCAAACATTTGCTACTGAACAAAAAAGTCACCGAACCAGCACAGCACCTAACCAATAAAAAAAAACCAGCCTGGAATTTCATGATAGTCTAAGCATGCCATTTAGTTTGGATGGATGGATGGATGGATGGATGTCCCAAAATGTCTGCATGTATCCTAATCCTAAAACATATACTTTTCGGACAGGTGCTAAAAATTGCTGGACAGTAAGATAATGGAATGTTATATCTACTAAAATTCTGCTACATCACAGTTGTTTCAATGAGCGAAGCGGAGGAAATGCCCTTTAACTGCCCCACCGCAAATCACTTTGGATAACAGTGTTTGCTAAATGACTAAATCCACAATGCACTCACTTATGGCTTCTTTAAGACAAGTGGCTTGACAGTGATCTCTATAGCTCCCAGCAGTGGCACTAGAGCTGAGAGGTACTTCCGGCTATCATTAAAAAAGCTAAATCATGAATATGTCAATTCTATGCTTGTTAAGAATTTTAAGAAGAACTGAGACATTAAAAAGAATCCATCTTCATGAGCTTTTTGTTGTAAGTATTCCCTCCAAAAGGGCATCTTAAGGTTCAGAATATATTATGCAGGATGATTAATGGTGCTTGCTTATATGAACATTGCTATTATAACTGTTTATACTTAGGATTGGGTTTGAACAAATATATAAAATGTGTTGCGTACCTCAAATGGAGGGACCAAGCCATCAAGACCAGAATATCATTGATAGTTTGATGGTAACCAAAGAAGAACATCCTAGCTCACATTTGATGAATATTCGAATGCTACCAATCCCGATCTGAATTCTAACTTGCGATGCAGCTTGAATCATAATGACACTGTGTTTGTTTATTGGCCAGAACTGGTTTCTCCCAAGGTTTTTTTCTCCATTCCGTCACCCGGAGTTTGGGTTCCTTGCCACTGTCGCCTCTGGCTTGCTTGGTAGGGGGGACACTTAATATTCAACGATAATATTAATTATACTGCACTGACGCTGTTGAACTGAACTGAGCTGGACGATGACATACTTTTTTTTTTGCAGATCTGCTTTATAGATGAAATGAACTAATTTAATAATTGATGATTTTTGCAAAGGAACTGAATCAACACTGAACTGACTTCATTTGAACAACGGCCAAAATGCATAATTTTCCTGTCATCAGTGCAAAGCTGCTTTGAAACAATCTGTATTGTATAAAGTGCTATATAAATAAAGGTGACTTGAAATTTTCTTCACAAAATGTAAAAAACGTGAACTTGTCTTACCTTTTGAGACTCAAGTAGATGCCCCATACTCCACGCTTTGTGATTTTGCCAACATTGCCTTCAATTTGGAGTTTTAGTTTACCAAAAGTTTGTGTTTGGCTGTAGTTATACCCTGACGCAGCAGTAATATTTCATTTGCGAACCGTTTAGGACTTTGGCTGAGGTGAGGTTGAATTTTTCATTTGTGCCAAGTGATGGATGATATGTCAGAAAACATGAGAATTGATAGAAAACTCTTTTGTGATGTAAATATAGAAATCTTCAGCTGCAGGAATTAATGTATTCATTTTATTAATCTCTATTTTTACTGATTTCTTTCAGATCCCTCCCCCCTCCCCCTGTTTAAAGCTTTGCAAACCTGCATTCCAGATTCTTTCATCTCGTCTTCCCATTATCTGTTCGCTTCTCATCTCATCTCCTCTGGTTTTGGCTCCTCTGCTGTTTAATAAACCTCTGATTCATTCTGCAAGCTCTCCGTCGGCCCCCAAACACCTGCAGAACAGCCTTTCCACAGCAAAAGTGTGCGCATCTGAGAGAGAGACAGTAAGAGGCAAAGAAAAAAAGAGCACAGATACAAATACCACTTAACGTAATTACCACTGTCCATGGGAATTCAAAATTCGTGGCCAGAGCCAAATTCTGCGTATCTAAAAGAGGTTTCGCATTCGAAGAGAATACATTCAGTGTGTCCAAACTACCGTTTCCCTAAGGGCTCCTAGAGGAACAGAGTGAGACACATCTAAACACAAAATAAGATGTTTCAAATGAGTTTCACTCCCCTTTGTGGCATCTAGTGTTTTGTTGGCCAGCACCAGAGATGCCCTTGAGAGCGCATAAACGTAACCAGTCTGTTTCTGTGGTGGTCTGAGACCACGGATGCATGTTTGGCAGTTGAGCACTCTAATTTTGAGCCTAAAAGCAGCAGTGCTTTCAGGCAGCAGAAGAGCATATTATCCAGTATCTGAGAGCACTCCTCTACCTCTACACACACACACACACACACAGTGTGAAGCGGACAGTGTGGCTAACTGATGATAGACTTCAGCTCCGCAGCCTCAAATCCATATGTAGGGCCACAGCCGGTCAGCCAAGGCTGAAATTGCAATTAAACAGTAAATTACAACTAGAATTGCTGTGGTTTGTGAGAGGTTTTAACTTTACTGTAACTTTGAACGGAAACTGCAATAACCTTCAAAAGCGACCTGTGGGACAATCCGGGGTGAACTTTAGTCTGCAATTTCTGTGTTAATGCAAGGGGTACACACACTCAAGATATACCATTTATCAATGAACAAGAAAGCACAAAGCCTATTTGGAAAATGAAACAGGAAAAAAGAAAACCTTCAGCAAGAAATAATCTTTCACCTTGAGAAGTACTGCGGCTGAATTATTCAAAGGGTTGAAGCAGTCACGAGAGTGTCAATGATAATAAAAACATTGCACAAAATGTATTTTCACAACTATTATACAGTACATCCAGATTGTACAAAAAGACAAGAAGTGCAATAATGTTTGTAAGAGTGTTACTGTAAATCTATCTCAGGTGGCGTGTGAGGAAGATTTGTATTGATTACATCAATTGCCAGGCCGGTGCAAAAATAATGAGAACATAAATAATAATAAATACATTTTACATTTGGTCTTGACATTAAATCATGATAATTTTTAGTCTAATGATTGTGATAGTATTTTTATTTTTCAGGTTTACTCATTTAACAATTCTCTTAATGGTGGTTAGAAAAAGATTTTAATTACAATATTTAATTTCAATTTAATTTAAGTAGCCTATGTTTATTTCCTACTAATTGTATTAATTAAATATATAATTTATTTATTTTATTTAATTGTAATACTTTTTATTTAAATAATTTTATTTAATAGATATAAATTTACAAATATTTATAATTCTTCATTCCTGCACTATATAAATGGGTCGTTATACTGTACATGAAAATATATAGCAAGTTTTGTATTTTAAGAAGGAGGTCTCTTGCAAGGGGATCATCATGTTCGAGGGTCCATGGCATTGAAGAATTTCATTGTCAACAGTCAGTTAGATTTTCAAATTCGATGTAAGCATTGAAACATCTTATGCGACTAAACAGTATGCCATGAATTCCAATTGGAAAAATATTATGCAAGAAGCCAGAAATAATAATATACATTGTTTAACACTGTAGCCTCGGGCAACCCATAATACTTTCCGGTCATTTCTCCAATATGAGATGCTATTTTGTTCATTATTCAAAGGGTAGTAAAAGCTCTCGCTGTTGAGCTACTTTACTGGGGACGCAAAAAAAGAACATCACATGTCTGTATGGGTGAAAATGCAAAAACAAACTGATTGTTAATTAAGACTTATTCGCACCCGATGTCGCTGACAGTGAAAAGACAGCTTAAAGACACAATCTCCTTCCTGTTTGAAGAAGCATGAATGATAAATAAAGCTAGCAGTTTGTAGAGTGTAGTTGCTATGCATGAAAATTAAGACATTATAATAATCCCATAATCACGAGACTGTTTGCATTAGAGGTTTCCTCAAGAGACATGATACTAATGCATGATGACTCTGCCCTTATGATAAGTATCCATATATGATAACCAACAACTATGGATCAAATCAGCAAACTGTCACCATATTGGTCAGTGTCTGGCGTGACTCAATAAGATATGCACACAGATGCACGTCCACGCAGACACATGCATATTAAGATATCAAGTCCATATTTCATGAGGAACATGCTGTATTTGTCCTTCCTGTGCTCGATAAATGTTACATGAGATCTCAGTGCTCCCTAATCAGAGTCTGGGCTCCATACATATTCATACCGGGAGAGAAATTTACATGACCTGGAATCACATGCAGAAAAACGTTATTGTGTTTACACACAAGCTCTCTGTTGTAAACAATTCCCTCACTGTGGTTCTACAGAATCGCAGATAAGATCCACACACGCATACTTTGGCAGTTAAAGCACTCTTGATGCTGTTGACGGGATAATCTGATGCCGGAGACGAGGCTGATGAGAGGATCCATTAATCTGCTGCGTTAGTTGTGAGATGCTGGAGGCACTATCCCTCTATCAGGATTTCTGTATTTAACACACAACTGTGAGACAGAATCTATTATTACTCTTCCAGAAGACTTTACAGACCTCAGTAGCTGCTCAATGCGAAATCAAACAATGGACAAACACTGAAAGTGCACTGTATACTTATGCTAAGATACATTTTGCTATACGCTAAACTACACTCTACTATATTTTATATACAATAACATACTATTCTAAGCTACATTGTACTATTTTAGTATAATATTAGTTACACTATACACAATACTATATTACATTCTGCTTGGCTAGACTGTACAATACTAAGCCACACTATATTATTATATACAATATTATATTGTTATGCTACATTATGATATTTTATGCTAAGCTATTATACTACATTATATACAATATACTATGTTAAGATATATTATGCTATACTAGGTCAGGGTTGCCAACACTATGGAGCCCTGTTTCCGCCACAGAATAAACAAATTCTCACAATTCAAACTTTTTTTCTCAGAAAAAAGGTCCTGGGCTGGTGTGGTTACACGTGGTCTGCGGTTGTGAGGCCGGTTGGGTGTACTGCCAAATTCTCTGAAACGCCTTTGGAGACGGCCTATTGTCATGTATTTGTCTCTTGTTTTGTGTGCTAACACATGGCCGGGTGTTTTTGGCTATGTGTTTGCATTGTCTTATGTTTTACCTCGTTTCCTTGTTAGTTAATGTTGTATTAGCGTCACCTGTGATTATGATCATGTGTCCTTGCCACGCCCCTTGTGCCCTCGTTAGTATTGATGTTCATCAGTGTCACCTGTACCTTTGTAATTATGTGTTCTATAAGCTCCCGGTGTTTGTTCCACAGTGCTTGTTCGTCTTGTTAACATTCGGTTCTGTGAGTAGTGTGATCTGTATGTGAATGTTCCAGTTCTGTTTCAACGCATTCTCATCCTTTGGTGACGCCATATGACATTTCGTCGAAATCTTACACACATGGCATCCTTTAGCGTCAATATAACACGCACTGTTATGGGTAGGTTTAGGTCTGGGCCTGGGGTAGGGTACGGTTATGACGCCTTGGGATCTGCGTCTCATATTCACGCTAAACGATGCCATGTGCGTTGGATTTAGACGAGCGTCACCTGTATGACGCCTTGGGTTCTGCGTCACATATTGATGCTAAAGGATGCCATGTGCGTAAGATTTCAACGAAATGTCCAAAGCGTCACATGTATGACGCCAAAGGATGAGAACGGGCTGTCTGTTTTATTGTCAAGTCTAGTTATTGTTTGTTTGCCCCATCGTGGGTCTTTGTTTCTGGTTGTAAATAAACCGTGCTTTGTGAAAGTTACTGTCTGCGCTTTGGTTCTATTTAGCGTAACGTGACACTTATGGTAGAGAAATGAACATTCAATTCACAGGCAACAGCTCTGGTGGACATTTGCTGCAGTCAGCATGCCAATTGCATGTTCCCTCAAAACTTGCAACATCTGTGGCATTGTGCTGTGTGATAAAACTGCACATTTTAGAGTGGTCTTTTATTGTGGCCAGCCTAAGGCACACCTGTGCAATAATCATGCTGTCTAATCAGCATCTTGAAATGCCACACCTGTGAGGTGGATAGATTATCTTGGCAAAGGCTGCGTTTACACTTGGCATTAACATGCGACCTGTATCTGGATGTTGTCCACATACACATTGAAAAGACAAGTGTAAACGCACATCTGATCGGAATGTTATCCGATCAGCGTGTCCCGGTTCGGAGGTAGTCGAGGACGCATTGTGATCGGATCTCAGTGTAATGTAAACGCAATCCAGCCATCGTGTCTGCATTCACAGGTGAACGTAATTTAAATCCCCGCCCAGTCTCCCCGCGTGACTGTCAGAAAGTAATGGCCAGACGCAGTTTAGACACGAAATTAAACTTATTTGAACAATAAACGTCGATCTTTAAAACAGTTTATTTATGTGTGTCATTTTTTCATTTTAATTGTGCAACATTATCTGAACGAGGCGATCGCCTGTACACTCACAGTCAGGCATGATCTTAATGAAGAGCTGCACTTGCCAGAGGAATAATCGGAATCGGAATTTTTTAATGTTTTAAATGTTGAATGTTTTTATTGTTTCAGCATGTTTATCAATCTCCCATTTCTGTCAATATAGTCATTGCACGCAACCTTAAACCCAGATGATCGATGATGTGACTTGTTTAACATGATCAACCCAGTTATTTTTGTAAGAACAACTCTGGAAGTAGCTATTCCTTCTTTCAAAAAGATTGCATATGAAAGTAAAGTGAGTGAGTGAAAGCAATTGGGATGTTGTTTAATTTGTATCATCTTTACTATTAATCTGGTGTCGTGCCACAGACCTGATTTAAATATTATGCGGAAACAGAAATCCGATCGGTTATCCAGATACAGAGGCTGCTTAATGTGAACAAATATAAACGCACCATGTCCTGATTGGCTAATGATCCGATCTGCTTGATCGGATCACGGTGATCGCATGTTAATGCCAAGTGTAAACGCAGCCAAAGAAGAAGTGCTCACTAACACAGATTTAGACAGATTTGTGAACAATATTTAAGAGAAATAGGCCTTTTGTGTACATAGAAAACGTCTTAGATCTTTGAGTTCAGCTCATGAAAAATGGGGGCAAAAACAAAAGTGTTGCGTTTATAATTTTGTTCAGTGTATATCAAACTATACTACAGTATAAGTTATACTAAGTTGCATTGTGCTATACTATGCTAAACTACACTTAGCTTTACTGTACTACTTTAAAAACTATATTTTGTATTATATGTGTTTTGTAAAATACTTTACAAATTGTGTTTATTTTGTCTGTATCTAATATCACCCAGAAATACCTATGCTTGGGCATGCACATTTATAAATGCATGGTCAGTAACACTTGTCATTCCAACACATGATCCAAAATTTAGAATATTCCAGGAATATTGCAGCTTTTTTTAATTTCTTGTTATAAATTAACCTTTATTTAACCACGCAAGTCACTTAAGAACACGTTCTTATTTTCAACAACAGCCTGGCAGTTGTTGCAAAGTTATTGTTATTTTTTTTTTTTTAGATTTAAAAGAAGAAAGAAAAGTGGCTGATCTGGTTTGCACAATGCCTATATAATTGGAATATAACCCACTTCTGATTACTAAATCGAATATTCTCCTATTCTGCTTTTCTATGTTAAACTACATTATAACTATGTTAAGTTATAGTGTACTGTTTAACTACACTATGCTAAGTTGCATTATGCTATACTCTGCTAAGCTACACTATACTAAAATATATACAATACTTTACTATATGCTTTACTATATTATGCTATCCCTTACAAAAAATTACTACAGTATAACTGTCAAAGTACAACAGCAGTAAAATATCAGTACAAAGAAGTAGATTCAGTAAAGTCCAATTGTACAGTATAATTGTCAGGATTCCATCCACGTCACGATCGCCATCACCGCCCACTCATTCCCAATCACCCAGTCGGACACTCCCCCGTTCACAATCACCTGATTACTGATCACCGTCACCTGTGTCCCATCACCCACATGCACTATAAAGCACTCACCTTCACTGCAGTCACTTGTCTGGTCTTGTCGTTACATGACTCACAGACTCTCCTTCCACTCACCTGCTACTTACCAGATTCCCGATCCTTCCGTCTCATCCATCTCCAGTGTGACTGCTTCTAAACCACCTGCAAGAGAGAAAAGGACATTACCATTTCAGCTAAGCCTGTTCTATGTTTCCATATCATTTGATCCTCACCTGTTATCTCCGACTGAGTATTCCTCTGCACAAATAAACGACAATAACTTACCATCCAGTCTGTTTCCTCTGTGAACCCTGACAGAAGACCAGACCAGTAAAATGATGCAGAATCAGCCAGAGCCTGTGGAGGATCTTCCTCTCAGTCAACCACCAGCAGATGCAGCGATCAATACACCACCATCACTTCCGCAATCACCTGCTGCTTCGTTCACAGCCTCCGCGAGTCCCATGGCCCGGCCAGCGACCTTCTCTGGAGAGGCGGAGAACTGCAGTGGGTTTCTGTTGCAAGTATCGCTATACATCACTATGAATGAGCATCAGTTCCGCACTGACGAAGCCTGTGTGGCGTTTCTGATTTCCTTGCTGTCCGGTCCAGCGCTTCGTTGGGCAAGGTCATTGTGGGATTCTAATTCACCTGTGATTTAAGTCTTTTAATTCCTTCAAACAGCACTTCAGAGAGGTATTTGAGCAAGCTGTGTCCGAGCTGTCTATTCATGACCAGCTATTCAATCTTCGTCAAGGTAATTCATCTGTAAGTTCATATGCCCTGCAGTTTCGCACTCTCGCCGCTTCCTGCCGCTGGAATGAGAATGCTTTGATCTCTGCCTTCCGTCATGGCTTAAACTCGAGGATGCGCCATCAGCTGGTTGTATATGATGACAGCACGGGGCTGGAAAACTTGATCCAACTAACACTTCGGATTTCTCAGCGTCTCACTGCCTGCACCCTGAGCGAACCCACTGTAAGTTCTCCGCCTCTGACTCCATCTGTCACTCCTCCAGCACCCATACCAATGGAAATGGATACTACACATATATCCGCAGTGGAGAGACAGCGTCGAGTACAACATTCTCTTTGTCTCTACTGCGCCTGCGACAAGCACCTCATCAGTTCATGCCCAGTGCGTCCACCGCGTCAAGCGGTAAGTGCCATCCAGTTTGCTCCGAGGGTAGAACGTTTGATTCGTACCAGTGTGCATATTCTGAACCCTTCTGTCTGTCTCCCAGCGCAAGCCCTTGTTGACTCTGGTTCCGCGGGGAACTTCATCTCCAGCCTCTGTCTTCAAAAACTGAACATCCGTCAACGGCGCTTATCACAAGACCTGCTCATCCATACCCAGTGATGGGAATAACGGCGTTATAAATAACGCCGTTACTAACGGCATTACTTTTTCCAGTAACGTGTAATCTAATTGATTACTCTTCTCATCTTAATAACGCCGTTACCGTTACTGCCAAAAAATGCGGCGCGTTACTATAACTGATGAAGCTGTTTTTTGTTTTTTTCATCAGACCAACTAGATCTCTGAGCGAGAGGCAAATACTTTTTTTTACTGTTCTTCCTTGGTTAGTGGGCAGAGCACGAGACAAGCGCATAAATGCTGACGATTGGCTGAGGTAGAGTAAAATGTCATTGTAAGCCAATCAGAGGTAGAGTTGGGCGGGTGTTCGAAAGCACGCATAGTAGTGATGGGCATTCGGCTCTTTTGACTCAGCTCACTGAAAGGAGCAGGCTCTTTTGGCTCACAAACGGCTCTTTAAATGACTTTGACTATAATATTTCAATTTTTATTACATAATTATTTAATTTCTATAGGCTAAATTTGTAAAAATAGAGTCGGCTCTTCAGATATGCGAGCCAGCTCCCGACGTTCACCTAAAAGAGCCGGCTCTTAGAGTAACTAACTCTTAGAATCGCGAACGACCCATCAAAAGCTCATTCGCGAACGACCCATCATCACTAACAGCTAACGCTCATGAATTGCGAACGACCCATCATAACGCATAGTCGGACAGGACAGGACACACAAGGAACAACACAAGCAAGCCAGTCAGTCAACGAGAGACAGGTATGGCGACGAGCTTAACAAGCTTAATTTAATTTTGCCTGTTGAGGGGCAATAAATATCAAAAGTTCCAAAACATCTATTGTGTTATTTGCATTGATCCACTATATAAACATAATATCCACATACATGGCATTTGATTGGAGGCTAGTCTCACTTTGTCCCACAGCAACATTTTTTTTTTTTTTATGTGTGTACAATGTTTCATGTTTCTGTTAATAATGTATTGTATTAAGTGTCCATTTTATTATAATATTCAGATTTATCATAAATAATTGAACATGCACATGTATTGTAAGTTCCGTTAAAGAGGGGTAGAGGTCGGGTCACATTTGAGCATTTAAAATTTAATTTTACTTGAAAGTAACGCAATAGTTACTTTTTTAAGTAACTAGTTACTTTTAAAATTTGTAACTGAGTATCTAATTTAGTTACTTTTTGGCAGAAGTAACTAGTAACTGTAACTAATTACTTTTTAAAAGTAACTTGCCCAACACTGTCCATACCATTCAAGGCAAGCCATTAGGAAGAGGTCGTATTCGCCACTTCACACCCACTCTCATCCTTCGGATCGGATGCTTACACTCGGAGGAAATCTCTTTTATGGTGCTGGAGGAGTCCACCGCAGATATCATCCTGGGACGACCGTGGCTTATCCAACATCAGCCAGTACTCCACTGGGCAACCGGAGAGGTACTCCAGTGGGGTGAGAACTGTCATCATTCCGGTCTCGGTTCCGTTCAGAAAAGCCCTTCCTCTCTTCAGTCCACGCCAGTAACGGGCGAATCAAGAATTCCAGTCTGCTCTACATCCGTAGAAAGCCCCGAGGTCCAGAGCCAGGTCGAGATCCCAGTGGAGTACCGGGCGTTCCAGGATGTCTTCAGCAAGCAACTGGCAACCAAGTTACCACCACACCGGCCATGGGACTGCGCAATCGACTTGCTACCCGGAGCTACCCTTCGCAAAGGTCGTATCTACCCTCTGTCCATCCCGGAACAGAAGGCCATGGAGGAGTATGTGGAAGAAGCACTCAACCAACACTTTATTCGACCATCGATCTCCCCTGCAGCTTCGAGTTTCTTCTTCGTGGCCAAGAAGGACGGAGGCTTGCGGCCATGCATTGACTATCGTCACCTCAATTCCCAAACCATCAAATTCAGTTATCCCCTTCCTCTGGTCCCTGCCGCTCTGGAACAGCTCCGTGGAGCTCGCATTTTCTCAAAGTTAGACCTAAGAAGTGCATACAACCTGATCCGCATTCGGCGAGGTGACGAGTGGAAGACCGCCTTTGTGACCCCTACAGGCCACTATGAATATCAAGTTATGCACTTCGGATTGGCCAACGCTCCTGCCGTCTTTCAGGGATACATGAATGAAGTCCTCCGTGAGTTCCTCAATCGCTTTGTGGTGGTCTATATTGATGACATCCTCATATACTCTTCATCCCTGGCGGAACATCATCAGCATGTCATTCAAGTTCTGGAAAAGTTAAGAGAACATCAGTTGTACTTAAAGTTGGAGAAATGCGAGTTCCACACCTCCACCGTCCACTTCCTGGGGTACGTGATCTCGCCACGCGGGGTAGAAATGCACCAGAGGAAGGTGGAATCCATCCAAGACTGGCCACAACCCAACTCCATAAAGGAACTCCAGCGTTTCCTTGGTTTCGCAAACTTCTATCAAAGATTCATCCGTAACTACAGTCTGATCAGTGCTCCTCTCACCTCTGCGCTCAAAGGCCGGCCCAAGTCTCTGTCCTTGTCCTCTGATGCTGTCCAGGCCTTCCAGCGGCTGAAGGAGACCATCATTACTGCTCCCATTCTCAGCCATCCTAATCCGGACCTCCCGTTTGTGGACGCATCTTCCACAGGAGTGGGAGCAGTATTACCTCAGCGGCAGGGTGAGCCATCCAAACTCCTTCCATGCGCCTTCTTCTCGAGGAAGCTGTCCCCGGCGGAGCGTAATTATGACATCGGTAACCGGGAACTGTTGGCCATCAAGCTGGCCCTCGAGGAGTGGAGGCACTGGCTGGAGGGAGCGAATCATCAATTCACTGTCATCACTGATCACCGAAATTTGGAGTACCTCCGCGAAGCTAAGAGACTGAATCCCCGTCAGGCCCACTGGGCTCTGTTTTTCACTCGCTTCAACTTCACTGTGTCCCATCGTCTGGGAAATTGACCAGCAGATCAACCAGGAAATGACTCACCAACCTGCTCCGCCGGGAGGTCCAGAAGGGTGTATCTTCGTGCCACCTCATCTTCGGACTCCCCTTCTGGACTCAGCTCACTCAGTTCCGGGCTCTGGACATCCGGGTAGCAAGCGTACCCTCTCGCTCCTCAGTCAACGGTACTGGTGGCCATCCATCGCCAGAGATGTCTCCAGGTTTGTCCGCGGGTGCTCAGTCTGTGCCATTAGCAACACACCGAGAAGACTTCCAGAAGGTAAACTGGTGCCGTTGCCGATTCCCAGACGACCCTGGTCCCACATCGGGATTGACTTCATGACCGATCTACCCAATTCTGAAGGCTTCACCTGTGTTTTTGTGGTAGTGGATCGATTCTCTAAAGGATGTAAGCTGATCCCCTTACCTGGACTCCCTACTGCATTGGAAGCAGCGGAAGCTCTATACCAACATGTCTTCCGGAACTTCGGTCTCCCTGAAGATATCGTCTCAGATCGGGGTCCACAGTTCATCTCACGTGTGTGGCAAGCCTTCTTCAGACTTCTCGGGATCACCATCAGCCTTTCTTCAGGTTACCATCCGCAGACTAATGGCCAGACTGAGCGTAAGATACAGGAGATCGGTCGTTACCTGCGGACATACTGCCACCAGTACCAAGACAGCTGGAACCGTTACCTCCCCTGGGCGGAGTACGCTCAAAACTCCCTGCGACAGAACTCCACCGGGCTCACCCCCTTCCAGTGTGTCCTTGGATACCAGCCTCCACTCTTTCCTTGGTCGGGTGAGCCCTCGGAGGTTCCAGCTGTCGACTTATGGTTCCATCAGAGCGAGGGGGTATGGGACTCAGCTCACGTGCATCTACAACAGGCAGTTCGGAGGCACAAGGAGCAAGCTGACCGTCACCGACTCGACACTCCCTTATACCAACCAGGTCAGAAGGTATGGTTGTCGACTCGGGACATTCGTCTCCGTCTGCCTTGCCGTAAGTTGAGTCCTCGATTCATTGGACCTTTCACCATCCAGAGGCAGTTGAACAAAGTCACCTACAGGCTCAATCTTCCCCGTCATTACAGAATCTCTCCTTCTTTCCATGTATCCCTACTCAAACCCTTCACTGACCCTGTCACTCCTGTCCCCGCAGATAATCCTCCCACGGACGTACCTCCTCCTCCCGTACCCGTCGAGGAGGAGCCCATCTACAGTGTCCGCTCCATCCTGGATTCCCGGCGGCGAGGTCCCAGGCTGGAGTATCTGGTCGATTGGGAGGACTACGGGCCAGAGGAACAATCTTGGGTCCTTCGTGACGACATCTTGGACCCTGCCCTTCTCGTCCAATTCCACAATGATCATCCGGATCGTCCCGCTCCCAGGGGTCGTGGTAGACCTCGCCGCCGGCAGCGCTCCTCTCAGGCGTCAAGAGCCGCCTCGGGAGGGGGGGGTACTGTCAGGATTCCATTCACGTCACGATCCCCATCACCGCCCACTCATTCCCAATCACCCAGTCGGACACTCCCTCGTTCACAATCACCTGATTACTGATCACCGTCACCTGTGTCCCATCACCCACATGCACTATAAAGCACTCACCTTCACTGCAGTCACTTGTCTGGTCTCGTCGTTACATGACTCACAGACTCTCCTTCCACTCACCTGCTACTTACCAGATTCCCGATCCTTCCGTCTCATCCATCTCCAGTGTGACTGCTTCTAAACCACCTGCAAGAGAGAAAAGGACATTACCATTTCAGCTAAGCCTGTTCTATGTTTCCATATCATTTGATCCTCACCTGTTATCTCCGACTGAGTATTCCTCTGCACAAATAAACAATAACTTACCATCCAGTCTGTTTCCTCTGTGAACCCTGACAATAATGAAGTGCACGTAGCTGCTGTTCAGTGATGCTACACAATACTAAATTATATACATACTGTACACTATGTTATGCTAGACTATACTACTCTACAATAAGTAACGCCATGCTATACTATGCTCTTCAATCGTTTGACTTTTCAAACTGATGGTATCTAATATCACCCAGAATTGCTTTTGCTTGGACATCATGCATTAATTAAAAGAGCGATTAATAGAGGGGTGTTCCAGCTTTTTATCAGATTTACATCAAATTGAATATTGGCTAGATATGATCATGGAAATCAAGTGTACATGATGCTTACACAATTAGAATATACCCAAATTCTTGTTACTATGGGAATATGACAAGAATTTCTGTGGCTAGAGCTCTTTTTAGTCCAAATACTGTGTTGCGAGTTTTGGGATTTTTCTTTTTATTCTGCTCTCATCGTGTGAAAAAGACAACAAACTTTGGCCTTGTGATCTGGTCACTCGTTTTAATGAACATTATCTCATGAATTATTCCACCGGACTACACTCCTAATCCTCACTTACATCTCTGTTCCAATTTGTTTTCACAAGGGTGCTTTAAAACTTTATTTTTCTTCCCGTTCCCTCAATTTTCATTCCGATGAGCATCCTTGGCTGTGGGAATGCTTCTAAAGTAGGGAAACAAAATAGACCAGATACCTCAAAATAATGGGAAAAAAAATGCCTTTGTCAGGCTAGTCAAGATGTTCAAACAATTTGTTTTGATCTAGCACCACAGATCAATCAACCTACAAATGGCTTATTTATCTTATAATGGAATAGAAGAAACTTCTATTTTAACTTAACCTTTAAAGTAGAAAATCGTAGAACATTAGACAGAGGCGCTTTATAGTGTTGATGCTTTCTCTTTTAAGAACAATGGAGCAGTACTAAGAAAGACGAGAGAAATCCACAAAAGTGAAGAAAACTAGAAGACAAATAGAAAAAATGGAATAGAGAGGGACAAAGAGAGAAAAACATATTTCGTTAGCCGGGTCAGGTTGTAATCCTGCTCTCTCTGTCTATGTCTTGTCCATAATGTCTGCCTCAGGCAGAGGCACAATTGCACATTCATTTGATATCTGAGAGCTGCTTCCTCGAAATCACTTTCTCCCCTGCAAGCTTTCGTCTGGTTCTTCCCCAAGATAGAATCCCTCTATCTTGTCATCCTCCTGTGGCATCCATTACACATGCAAGCATACGAACATACTCGCACACCAAACCGACGGGAGATTGCTTGCCACAGCAAAGAGCAGGATGCATATTCCCCAGAATGCACTTGCGTCTCTTTAAACACAGCCACAATTTAATGTTTCATTTCCTTCGACCCCCTTCCAATCTCTATACTTTCCCTTCCCTCCTCTCTTTGCATCTCTCCTGCTGTTATTTTGCCAGTGTCTCGCTATCTCCCTCGCCAGTGTTTGGTTTTCAGTGACATGTTTTTGCTTTCTCTAATATACCTGGGCGTTATCATGGCATCATCCACAGATACAGAGAAAGGCACGAGAGAAGGATGGTTAGAGAGAAAATGGGAAGGAAGCAAAGACACTGACTTCAGCCTGTCAAATAACTACTTTTAGGAGATTAACATTCTGTCATCATTCACTCAACCTTGTATTGTGCCAAACCGGTCTCAATTTCAGCAGAACAAAAACAAGTCGATGTTTAGCAGAATGTTCATGTTGATCTTTTCTATACAATGAAAATGATTCTGTGGTGAAGTAAATACTACAGAAAAACAAAGTTTTTAGATTAAATAAAGTCTATATTAGTACTAAATTTAAGCATGTATAAATTAAAACGTAAATATCATCAACGTTATAAAATTACCGTATAGACCCGAATATAAGACAAGGTTTTTGTCCTAAAAATAGGCTGAAAAATGGGTGGTCGTCTTATATTCAGGGTCATCTTATATTCGAGTGGAGGAATCGATTGATAGCATTTTTCTCCCGCGCCGTCGACTTGGGAAAAACGAGCGCGTCGCTTTCATTATGAGCGCGCCTTGAAATAACGAACTTGAGCACGCAAAAGACGCGATATGTGAACAGGGGGGCGGGTCTCTGTGAACGGCGCTTTTTCTTGCGCGGCCGCGGCTCGAGCAGAGGGAGAGAGAGAAAGAGCGGGAGCCGGATCGTCGTCGAAAACGGCCAGACGACCCCGCAGGGTGGTTAAATCCATCCCGTCGCACTCAGGGCAGCCGCAGTCATGGCCAATCAGGAAACGCATATGTGCCGGTGTTGTGCCGAATTTCGATCGACCCCCACCAAATTATTACCCCCCTAGCATTGGTAGGTTTAGGATTAGTTGTGGGGGAGGGGGTAGGATTAGGGGTGGGGTTGGGATTAGGCAATCAGGTACTGACTTCAACGAGGGGGGTAATAATTTGTAAGGGGGTCGAAATTAGGCACAACACCGGTCTCCACCGACACGAGGCTCAGGTGATGCGAGGCATTTGGAACAACGCCTCAGAAATTTGCTCTTAAAATTATTTTCTGTTGAAAACCAGATTTTTTCCACAAAAATCTATTTTTCCCCAAAAATAAGTCTGGAAAATGGGGGGGGGGGGGGGGGTCGTCTTATATTCAGGGTCGTCTTATATTCGGGTATACGGTAAGTAAAACCTACTCCATAATAAGGTTGCATTTCTGTTTTACATTGCTTTTGTTCTTAGGTTTAGTGACATCTGCAGTTAATTTTCTACTCCAAATGGCACATTCATACTCAAAAAATTATCGAATGTTACCGTTATTGTGTACCAAGAACTAAGATATCTGTGTTCGGGTGGATACGTTTCTTTTTTTTAGTAGTTGTCTACATAATATCTACTGTATAATTTACTTAGATGATCTAAGTAAAGCATACACTTTAAAAGCATGGCTTAAATCAGTGTTATATTGTTTAAGTAAAATGTATTCGAAACAGACTATTGCAAGTAGAAATTACTCAACAAATTTCAACTGGCCAAGTTAAAGATACTTTTTTGTTAATTTTACATAACTAGTAGATTTCCAGCCGTCAAGAGCCGTCAAAAATGACAATTTAAAAAATCACATAAAAGTATTCTATTCTTTCACTATATTCCAAACCTTCAGATGACACACAGTAGCATTTTTACTACACTGTAAACCCTAATGTTGTCTTTACTTAAACAATCAAGTGTACTTGACTAAACATTACTTTAAATTTAGCATTTTGGCCCTGTCACTCAAAAATATAAGTTCAAATAACTTATTTACCATCAAAATACATAAACTTTCAAGTGCTGTGAGCTCAAAATCCTGATTAATCCTTACTAAAGGTCATTTTCACAAATGTTGTTTTCTTGACTGTGAAATGAATACATTCATCCATGCTTTCTTCAAGTGCAAGGTGTCATTCTTATTTTACCAGAAAACAAATGGCTTTCATTACAATTATTGATCGTAATGGAAATAAACAGATTTTTATTTTTAAATCTGATACTTTAAACTTGATAAATAAACTTTAATACCCATATGCAAGTGTTTTTGTAATACAGTACATCTCCAGTGTTTAATTTACACTGTTCAGTGTTTATATGAGTCCACACTCAAGAGTGTTAAGTAACACTGAACCAGTGTTAAAGTTAATGAGATAATTAAGTGATTAATTGAGTGATGATTGAGCGTCATTTGTACAAGTTCTGAAAGTTAACACTGAAAACACTAATAAGTTGATTGAACTCAATTGATTTGAGTAAACTCGTTCCCTCAATTTAATTGAGTAATGGGGTCTCCCAAAACGTGCATATTTAAGTGTACTTAACTTGGTGCTTATGTAGACTTGACTTAAATTGTTTAGTTCAACAAACTTGACGATTATTTAATGTACTTAAACAATAAAGTTAACTTAACTTAGTGTTGATTTCAAGTGTACTTGTATATTTAAGTGCACAGCAAAATCCCCAGTGTTAAATTAACACTGCTCAGCGTTTATATCAGTCCACACTCAAGAGTGTTATAAGTAACACTGAAGCAGTGTTAAAGTTAATGAGATAATTAAGTGAATAATTGAGTGATGATTGAGCATTATTGAAGTTACCTGATGTTAACAAGCAGAATCACTGAAGGAGAAAACCATCATTTTTAAGTCACCATTATGGTGATAAGTGTTTGGTTTAGTTGGGCTCTTGACCCTTTGATCATTAACTTTATATTTTGTTTGACTGCTGTAACCCGGTTATAACAGCCAGATGAACAAATAGAAAAGGTGATCTGATGGTGGTGATTGTGTTTTAACATAATCATTATTTCACATTATTTCACATTATTTCATCTTTTGACCTGAATCCTAAACTAAACTCATTTAAAGCCCAATTTCTGAATTAGATTTATGTTATTAATTATAGCAACACTGTCCTTGTACAGCATTACATTTTCAACGATTACATCATAATGCAAACAATTTCTTTGAAGTTGTTCTTATACATATTACTGTATATTATTTTTAGACACACAGACATCAAGATTTAGCGTATGAATCTCAGCAATGGTGATAAACAGATAACCTCTGAACATAAGCTCATTATTTATTCATGCAGCAATGCATGATGGGAGCCATGAATGAGTTTTGATTGGTGGCACCCAGAATGCACTGCAATATGCTTTATGTCACCATTGTTGAGATTCAGAGGCTGATTCTTGATCTCTATGTGTCTAAAATAATATGATCTACATAGTTTTTATTATAACAACCTTAAAAGAGAATATTTTGATTAAAATTTAAATGTTACAAATATTATATAAAATATAAACAGTGCAGGTGAACATGATTCAGCTTTATATGACTTCAAAGATTAAATTCCATTCATTATGAAATAATGATTATGTTAAAACACAATCACCACCATCAGATGACCTTTTCTATTTGTTCATCTGATTACAACTGAGTTACAGTCATCAACCAAAATATGACGTTAATGAGTTAAGGGTCAAGAGTCCAACTAAAGCAAACACTGATCTCCACAACGGTGACTTAAAAATTATGGTTTTGTCCTTCAGTGATTCTGCTTGTTAACATCAGGTGTCTTCAATAATGCTCAATCATCACTCAATTAATCACTTAATTATCTCATTAACTTTAACACTGCTTCAGTGTTACAGTCTACATAAGCACCAAGTTAAGTACACTTAAATATACACGTTTTGGGAGACCCCATTACTCAATTAAATTGAGGGAACGAGTTTACTCAAATCAATTGAGTTCAATCAACTTATTAGGGTTTTCAGTGTAACACAACCAAATGTATGTTTCTAAGCACAGAAAATCTTGCCCTAAAAATGTTTTCCTGACAGCTATGGTTTCCGAAAACATGCGATTAAGTAAATGATGACAGCATTTTAATTTTTTTAATTTTTTTGGAAGAAATCAATACTGTTATTCAGGAAGGAGGCATTGAATTTATCAAAAGTGATTGTAAAGATTTTTCCACTGTTAAAAATAAATACATTTCAAATAAATACTGCCATTTTAAACTTTCCATTCATCACAGATTCCTGAAATATTTGAAGGATCATGTGACAGTGAAGACTGGAGTAATGGGGCTTTGCCATTACAGGAATAAATTACATTTTAATATGTTATATGCATTATATTCCAATATAATGTGTAATATTACATTTTTATGAAGGCCTAGCTTATGTTTTATATGCTTCACCATAGCAAATGAAGCTGGTAGAATAAGGAATTCTAGCTAGCTTGTAGTCAAAAAGCCTAAGCAGCACGAGCATCTGAAACAGACCATCTGCTGGTCTTCTCAACAGAGACACTTAACATTATGCAGCTTTGTGCAGGTGGGTCAGAATGACAATGTGAGAAAAAGAGAAAATAAGAGGGAGAAAGCATTACGAAGACTGCTGTGATGATTTTGAGAAAGGGCACCAGGAGATCACAGTCACACAGACTCAAAGCGCAAACTCACACAAAGGCATGTTAATTAAGGCATGTTTAGGGGACGGCTGCTCTCTCTGCGTGTGGGCTGCAGTGTTTGCGTCTTCCCTTTTCTCTATGTGGGATTGATGAAGCTCCCCTGAGCGACTAGTGATGTCTGTTTTTTGTGGCACAGTGGGAAACATTATGTGGGCTTGGAGCAGTGTGTATGTGCGCATGTCTACGCTAGTGAAGGGAACAGTGGGGAGCAGAATGTCACTGTAATTATAATTTCGTACGATGCTCTGTTGATCAGAGTTTGATAAGGATGAAGAAAAAGAAGATCCCTAAGCGTGTTTGTGTGCAGACAGACACACACACACACACATATATATTCACAAGGGACAAACAGATGTTTTATGCATGTGTATATGTGCAGAGGGTGTGTTAACTATAAGGAAGATCCGCTAAGTGGGTCAACATGTCTTGCCCTGCTGTGCCAGTGCTGTGTATTATGTGACGTGTGTGGCTTCAAATACAATATCTAGACAGAATGCTTGCATTGAAGCCTTGAAGTCGACTCCAGGCAAACACGCAGAAATAGGCAAGAAATTGCTCACAGATTCATTAGGGAGGTCTGAGGCGTTTGTTCCCTCTCACTGGCAAAGTGAGAAGATGGAAATGTAACAAGATGGAACTACGGCACAATAGGAAAAAGAAAACTAAATTACTCTCTCTCACATTCACTCACTCACTCATTCTCACACACACTAAAAAGTGCTACGCAAAGGTACAAAGACACTGTATTTAATTCAAAGACAATAAACTGAGATTTCACAGCTCAGCAGCGTGTGAACGTCTGGGCCAACTCTTGTGCAAAAAAAATAATGCCTCCGTCCAAGAATAAAATTGGAAAACTAAAGCAACACAAGTGCTTCAAAGTCAAATGAAAACACCCATTAAGATGAAAGAACTCGCTCAATAGACAAATCAACGCTTTATTCTTTTATCAAACCCCTCACATAATCACGGGGAACGAATTAACAGAAGGCCACATATTCGACTAAGTCAGCAGTTTAGTCTTTGAAACATCTCTGAATAATATATAATATAATATAATATAATATAATATAATATAATATAATATAATATAATATAATATAATATAATATAATATAATATAATATAATATAATATAATATAATATAATATAAATGTATTAAATATTTACATTTAACACCCTGGTGATAATTAGGTGTTAAATCTTTCTGAGAAATCTTTTAGGCAAATGATTCAAGCTGTGTAAAAGCCAATTCCCAATGACAGATAACCTTGCTGTGAAAAATATTGCATCAAAAATAATCCTTTCACACCAAGGTTAAAATGTTGTCCAGTTACACAGATTGTTTTTTATTTATAAACTGCAAGATATTACTGTTCTACAGGAGCAATAAATATATAATTAGTAAAGCTCTGGTAACAAACAAGTGTGTTTAGTGACTGTTTATGCTAAACTTACATGGTACTATTTATCACTGCTGTACCTTGTTTTACTAAAATTACCTTAAATTATTGTCATTATACCGTGATATATTTGTATTCACTATTATTATATCATTGCATTAATCCTGTGAAATTTGTATTATCAGATGAATTGTATTTTGTTTAAAGGAATAAAATCATTGTGTCTGGTGAAGGTATTTTTCTTTGTAAGTTAAATCTTTTTTTTGTCCAAAACCATCTTATAAGCATTCATATTCCCTAATAAAGTGTAGGCTATATCATGTTTACATTTTCATAAGTTGACACTTAAAGAATATACCTGTATGGACCGCATCTAAAACATAAACCCTTTTACCCTTTTAACCCTTTTATCAACTATAGAGAAACAAAAATGTTTACGAATCTAAAGTTGTACAGTATATGCGCAAAAAGGTTTACATTTTGGATGCTGCAATACATAATATGTGGTAATAGCCTATATTGATACTGACTGTACACTTTACATATAAATATTTACATATACAAATCACCTAGTTTGTCAGATGTATTTGCTGCACCTTGTTCCTCCACCCTTCGGCTCAGTCGGGCACATTCTGTGGTGTTTTCGATTTCGTTTCAAACTTTTAGTTTGTTACGTTACGTTCCCTTTCGAGGGAACTCTACACTGCGTCGAGAATCGACACTTTGGGGACGCTCCCTAAGCGTGCGCCTCTGAAGTATGAATGAAACTAATCCAATCCTGATTGGTGTTGCGTCGTGACGTAACATGTGACGGCATCCCCGGAAGTATAAAAGTGACGCTGTCACAACACACACTACCTTTCGCTCTTCAGCAAGCGCTCTGTGTTGAAACTGTCTATGTTATTTGGTGTTGTTTGTCAATCAGTTGATTCAGAAATGGCCAGCGAACAATTTAAAGGATGTGTGCATCCTTGCCCTCGTTTTATCACGGGTGGGGACACACATGCTTTGTGTGTGAATTGTTTGGCAGCGCAGCATGCACGAGCAGCTCTTGAGGGAGCTGCTTGTGCAGACTGTGAAGCACTTCCCATCAGAGTGCTGCGCTCCTGGCTGGCGTGCTTTGATGAGCACGGTCAGGCTCGCGTTCCCCACGGTTCTGGTCCCGCGTCCGTTGAGGCGGCGCGGCGATTGAGATCGTGGGGTTCGCAGCGGGATCTTGCAGATGAGAATGAGACTGCTGAGGCACTTTCTCATTCCTCGTCTGAGGATCCCGTAGCCCCTGAGAGTGGTGCAGGAGCCCGCATCGCGGCTTCTCCTGCCCACGATCAGGTCCCAATGCTTGAGCTCTCTGCTTCCGAGGAAGTGGATGTGCTCAGTATTGATGCGGATGACCGTGATTTGGGCACGCCAGTTCACGGCCAAGGTTATAAGGAGCTGGTAGAGGTTGTGACTCGTGCTGTGGCCAGAATTAACATCAGCTGGCCACATGATGAGCAAGGAACGCAAGTGAAAAGCAAGCTTGATGAGTGTTTCCTGCAGCACAGGTTACAACCTCAGCGCCTGGGTTTGCCGTTTTTCCCCGATCTCCACAAAGAGATCTCGAGATCGTGGGATAAACTGCACTCGTCCCGTGTCTCCAATCCCAGTATGGTGGATTACAGTAATGTTATGGGGGCACGGGACATGGGTTATGGGAAGATGCCTAATGTGGAGGAGCTCTAGCGGGTTATCTTTCCCCTGAGTCGGCATCTACATTTACATTTACATTTAGTCATTTAGCAGACGCTTTTATCCAAAGCGACTTACAACTGAGGACTAAACCAAGCGAGTCATCGTGAAGAGGCAAAAACAATGCAAGAAGTGCTCAAAATACAAAGTTCAGACATAGCTCGGAGTAGCATAAGCCAGGCAAGCGAGGATTTAGAGGAAAGGATTTTTTTTTTTTTTTTTTTTTTTTTTGTTATGTTAAGTGCTCCCGGAAGAGATGAGTTTTCAGTTGTCTTTTGAATGTTGTCAGGGATTCTGCATTCCGGATGAGGGTGGGGAGATCATTCCACCAGCATGGAACCAGCATGAATGAGAATGTTCTGGAGAGTGATTTTGTGCCCCGCTGTGATGGTACCACGAGCCGTCGCTCATTGACCGATCGTAGGCTTCTGGTAGGGATGTAGACTTGTAGTAGTGAGTGGAAGTAGGAGGGAGCTGAACCTGTGGTCAATCTGTAAGCAAGCGTCAAAGCCTTGAACTTGATGCGAGCAGCGAGTGGTAGCCAGTGCAGAGAGATGAACAGAGGAGTGACGTGGGCCCTTTTGGGCTCGTTGAAGACAAGACGAGCTGCAGCATTCTGGATCATTTGTAGAGGTTTAGTTGCACATGATGGAAGTCCAGCCAGAAGAGCATTGCAGTAATCAAGCCTAGAAATGACCAGGGCCTGGACGAGAAGTTGTGTTGCATGCTCAGTTAGGAAAGGCCTGATCTTCCTGATGTTGTGCATAGCAAACCTGCATGATCGAGCTGTCTTTGTAATGTGGTCTGTGAAGGTCAGCTGATCATCAAAGATTACTCCAAGATTTCTGACCGACCTTGATGGGGTGATTGAGGATGAATCAAGCTGGATAGTGAGGTCGTGCTGTAGAGACGGATTGGCAGGGAGGACGAGAAGCTCAGTCTTTGCCAGGTTGAGCTGGAGGTGATGTTCCTTCATCCATGCCGAGATGTCCGCCAGACAGCTTGAGATCCGTACAGCTACTGTGGGATCATCTGGTTGAAATGAGAGGTAGAGCTGGGTGTCATCAGCATAGCAATGGTAAGAGAAACCATGTGCCTGTATGATAGGTCCCAGTGATGTGGTGTACATGGAGAAGAGGAGCGGTCCGAGAACTGAACCCTGAGGAACGCCTGTGGTCAGTTGATGTGCTTTGGATACCTCACCTCTCCATGTGACCTTGAAGGACCTACCTGTGAGATAGGACTCAAACCAGTTGAGGGAGGTTCCAGTGATGTCCAGTGATGAGAGGGCCGACAAGAGGATCTGATGATTCACAGTGTCGAAGGCAGCAGACAGGTCCAGTAGAATGAGAACTGATGATTTGGAAGCAGCTTTTGCGATCCGCAGGGCTTCCGTGACTGACAGCAATGCAGTCTCAGTTGAATGTCCTTTCTTGAAGCCAGATTGGTTGACATCCAGCTGGTTGTTCAGAGACAGGAAGGATGATACTTGGTTAAAAGCAACTCGTTCAAGTGTTTTCGCAATGAATGGTAGGAGAGAGACAGGTCTGTAGTTCTCTAGAAGTGATGTGTTTAATGTTGATTTTTTAAGCAGAGGAGTTACCCGAGCCTGCTTAAATGCTATAGGGAAAATGCCAGTGTGGAGGGATGAGTTGATAATGTGTGTGAGAGCTGGTAGAAGTGTGGGAGAGATGGCTTGTAGAAGGTGTGAGGGGATGGGGTCTAGAGGGCAGGTGGTGGATGACTGGAGAGGAGAAGTTTAGATACTTCTTCCTCGGTTAGTGGAGTGAAGGAGGAGAGAAGGTTATTGGCTGTGGGAGAGGTTAGTCTGGGTTCCTGTGTGTGTGAAGCTGAGAACTGACTGCTGATAGTTGTAGTTTTGTTAGTGAAGAAGTTAGCAAAATCATCAGCAGTTAAAGAGGAGGTGGGTGGTGGTGGAGGTGGACAGAGGAGAGAATTGAATGTCTTGAACAGTGAACGTGTGTTAGAGGCGCTGTTGATCTTGTTGTGGAAATATGAAGATTTTGCGGCATGAACATCAACAGAGAAGGCAGAGAGCAGAGATTGATACCTACTGAGGTCAGATGTGTCTTTTGATTTGCGCCATTTCCTCTCCGCTGCCCTGAGCTTGGTCCGGTGTTCACGAAGAACCTCAGATAACCAGGGGGTAGAGGGAGTGGTGCGTGCTGGCCTAGAGGAGAGAGGGCAGATATTGTCTAAAGAAGAGGTTAGGATGGAGCATAAAGTATCCGTTGCAGTATTCACATCCAGAGATGAGAAATGTGAGGGTGAGGGAAGAGAAGATGACACAGCAGAGAAAAGATGGGATGGAGAAAGTGAGCGCAGGTTTCGTCTGAAAGTAAATGGTGGGGAGGTTGGTGGAGCATGGGTAGTGAGTTGTAGATTGAAAGTAATGAGGAAATGATCTGAAACTTGGAGAGGTTTCACCAAAATGTTGTCTGTGATACAGTTGCGTGTGTAAACCAGGTCCAGTTGGTTGCCTGACTTGTGAGCATCTTCCCTAAAAACCCTGGCGCTGCCTAGTAAGCCCTGCAGAGATACATCTGCATTAATAGGCAGGGCTTACATGGCGGCAGGTCGGGCTGGTTCATGTCTGCACTCTATGGCTATCTTGCAGGCATACCAGGCCGACCTCCTGAAAGATTTAGACGAGGGGGAGGGGCCAAACTCCTGAAGATATAGAAGAGTTGAGGAAAGCCACAGATCTGCCTCTCCGGGCCACAAAAGAGACGGCCCGCGCCATTGGCCGCTCTATGGCAGCTATGGTGGCCACGGAGAGACATCTGTGGCTGAATCTATCCGGTATTAAGGAGAAAGATAGATCCTTTCTGCTGGATGCGCCGCTTTCGCCTTCGGGCCTGTTCGGCGACGCCGTTACTTCGGTCGTCGACAGGTTTCAGGAGGCGAAGAAACAATCTCCGGCGTTCCAGCAGTACCTCCCCCGTAAGGCAAAGGCTAAATCGAGTAGGGTGGGGCCAAGAGATCAGCCCCAGCCATCATCCAGCTCCTCACACCGGGCAGAGCAGAGAGAGAGCGGTTCCTCTGGAGCCCCTCCTCCTGGAGCTTGGCAACAGAGGAAACACTCTCAGAAATCGAAGTCCTCCAGCCAGAAAGGCGACCTGAGGGACGTCATTCAGGCTAGGAGGGCTTCGGGGAAGAGGTCCTAACCGAAGTGGTAGGACCTCTGAGGGTTGTCCCCTCCGCTGCAGGGCAACCAAGGTTGTTCTCGCAGCGGAGCCCTCTAGGAAACGATGTATGTTGCCCGCCGTCAACGACGCTTCGGGCCGCATCTCTTTCCAGCGAAAATATTCTAGCATCAATTATGGTCACAAGAACCGTATCGACTACAACCTGCCGGTATTCCGCTTCAGGGAGTCGAGAAAGATGTTCGAAAAACACCAGAGGCCAGACTCGAGAGGCTGGTACCCCTAGTAGATTTTGTAGAGGCATGGTATCATCTTCCCAACATATCTGCATGGGTCCTGCATATAATAGAATCAGGATACAGACTGCAGTTCGCGCACCGCCCCCCCAAGTTCTCTGGGGTGGTGCAGACTACAGTGGTTCCAGAGCAGACTCAGGTGATGGAACAAGAAGTACAGACTCTGCTGCTAAAGGAAGCCATAGAACGTGTTCATCCTTTAGACAGGGAGTCCGGGTTTTACAGCCGGTACTTTATAGTTCCAAAAGAAGGATGGGGGGTTAAGGCCAATTCTAGATCTCAGGGTTTTGAACCCTTCTCTGAGGAGGTTCAGGTTCAAAATGTTAACTCTCTGGGGTCGGCGGTCTCGCCGGCGATACCAGCTCACTTTTTTCCTTATCAGTGCAAAAGAGACTCAAATTACTCTGTTAATTTTGATCTTACATATAAGTGTTGTACATCATTAGATCCTGTTAAGTTTCTATTTTTTTTGTGGATACTCACAATAAAAACAAAGTGTTGTGCTTTTCACCAAATAAAGAAAAACAAACATGATGCGAGTTTTGCGTTCTCTCTGTCAGTGAAGTCCATTCTGAAACGCGTCCTAAGATTAACTGTAACTCCGCGATTACTTGTCACACAGGCACGAGAGGTTTTTCTTTATGAAGCTTGAATTCTCTTCTTTTAAATGAAGTAATTTATATAAAAAACAAATATTCTCAGTTTATGCAATCTGTATGAAAAGAGAGTGCTGTCAGTATTTTTTCCCCCAGCTCATTACACTTCATTACGCGTTAATCTGACACGCCCACGGACGACGCGCGCTATTCAAACGCAAATGTCGAGGCAAGCCATGACAACGCCCACATCAGCTGTTCCACCGCGGCGGTAAAATGTGTGGTGTATTTGCTGCCTTTTACCGCTAAGAGGCGCTACAATCATAGACTCTGAAAAGTGTTCGTTTATTCCGGTTTATTCTCTCTAATGCGTAATCTGCTGCCGCACCGCGCTGATTCAGAGCGATTGAAAGCTGGTAGCAGAAGAATTCAACAAGTGAAACGTAGTTAAAATAATTCATAATCACAATACTGAAATTAGGCTACTGAAATGTAATTGAATAAATAATGAAAACATTTCAACATAAAACATTGCAATAAAAACATTTAGGCTACATGAACGAGGCTTTACAACTTTAACAGCGTACAGACGATAGCTCAGTGATCAACGCAACGACACGAGCTTCGAGGAGCTTCAACAGACCCGAGATCGAATCTCAATGTAGCATAGATGTTGTTAACCGATGTTGTCCTACGTTTATATTTTCCCACCTTGATGCTTAAATAGGTAACTGTTTATATCTGTTTACTTATTTAAAGTCAAGAGTTTTGTTTGATTATCATTACAACATAAATTTGCTACATTCCTGTAGAACCGCAGCCGCTGCACAAACGACAAAAACTGATGAAGATTGTCAGCCGATCAGAAAATGAAAATGAAGAAGCTCGTCTTTAGTCTGCTAAATTATTGTGTAATGTAAAAGAACACTAAAATTACTTAAGTTTGAAACCAAGTTCGAACATTTCAAGGTTTAAATTGTTTAATTTAAAACAGGGTTGCATCTTGTTTAGAGTTTATTTCTTTTGCGATGCAAAATAAGAAACACTAGGCTAATCTTATTCTTGCGACATTTTAAATTTGTATTGCCAAAGAAATTACAGCTAAATTAAACAATTAAAACAGTAGGCCTACAAAACGAAAATTGTCCAAAGAAACATAATTAAATTAAAAACATGCGTTTCTCTTTGCCTCTCTCGCGCTGGATCTCTTTTTAACAAGTTTATTTAGTCTCCCTCGCTGCGCGCGCGGGTCTCTCTCTCGAAATTAATCATTTCAGGGTAAAAACACATCATACAGCTGATAATACTGTATATGTCGCTGCGTGTCAGCCATACAAATCACGAAAAAATTATTTAACCTTTAATTGTTGCTTCAAAGACACAGCATGCCTTGTTGAATTCACCTTACAATAACTTCAATTGAAATTTTGTGTGAAAAAAAAACTTTAAATAGGCTACAATAAATAAACTACAATATTTATAATTTAATAAGATATGGGGCCTACATTTGGACACAGATTTATCCTTACAATAATTTTGCCTGCTCATCAGGCTGGCTATCCGACACTCTCCATATGAAAGAGGAACATTAACACCTTTGTCCAGCAACTGTCCCTCCAACCCCCCACAGGCTATCGGAGTCTGAGGCTGACTTAACACAAAGAGAAGTCGCAATTCACACTTAAATCGCCATTCTAGACAGTGTTGATAATGAAGGAATTAAATGATTTAAGTTACATGTAGCCTAGTGATATTTCTGTCATAAAAGTTTATTACTAAATATTTCATTATTTCAATAATTGATGAAATAAAACTGGTTTGGGGCAGCTTTTTCCAAGCAAAACTAAATATAATCTGAAAAAACGCTTGTGAATTTGTTGTCACTTAATATTAAAGTCTACAGGGATCTTTGGATCCTTACAACCAGGCATGCAATTTGTGAATTAAGTTTTTATTTTATTTTGTATTATTCAAATAAATATCGAAACACGGTGCTTCGTGGTAATGCTGCTAAATTAAATAACATTTATAGAATAATTATGAACTTAAATGAAACAATATCGCAACATTTCGACAAATACATTATTATGTTTTTACATTTTAATTCAGGGCGATTTAGCCTACATTTAATTAGAGCGAGATTTTCACCCATGTCTTGTCATTTTCTCATTGGGAAGCGCATGTTTGAGTAGATCCTCTGTACCTCTCGTTTTCATATGGATTAGCCTACATAATCAGATAACATTTATTAGCCTAAATATTTAGACATTTAAAGGCTTTAGACATAGCCGATTTCTTATCGTGACTGAGCTGAAGTGGCTTTCGGTTCATTTTTGTGACGCGCAGTTCCCGGAGACAGAGAGGACAGATATACTGTTTTTGTCGTTAGCCTAATATGAATACAAGTTTACAGTTTTGAACGATGTAAGCTACTCTACTCTTATCTGTATGACCAAAAAATTACGGAGTCGCCTATTAAGTTATTTTAGCTGTAATAATGAGATAAATAAATTAATCTAAATGAACGCGCCGCCGCGTTTGTCGAACACTAACTCACGATGCCAGAATAAAACCCGACTTTAGAAAAATGCATAGGGTCACTCGGCGTGGTGTGCCAAAACACTTAATTATAAACTTCAATATTTCATTCAAAATAATCTCAACACGCTTTGTGAAATTTTGAAAAGCCGTGCATGCATTAAGGCCACTGGAACTAATGAACAACTGAAACGCTGGTTTTGATTTTATTGTTTTTCGTTTAAACGTGCCTGTTGCATATCTCTATTTTATATATTTGATATTGGTGAAGTAGCCTATAGCATTGATTAGCTGTGGAGGGAGGGGTGTGTGGATTAAAATAATTCAGCAGAAGTAGGGATGTTTAGACCAGAAGGAAATCCCAGTCCCCCCTGGCAAATCACACTTTACTTAAAACCATGTTTTTAAAAACTCTAGGTTGTAGGGAACAGACCTCTCTGCCATGCGCGCGCACGGTTTGGAGCACAATATCTGTCTCGCATGCACGCTCGCTCTAAATAGATTACGGGATATTTTAACTAATTTACGGTATAACTAGTCGATCACGAGTGGCTCAACAGGTAGATCTATAGATAAACTATATCTTTCAGGAATTTGACCGACCGGGTTGACACTTCAGCGTGAGAAATCGGGGGGGTGGCGTGAGAGCCTGGAATAAATAAATAAAAAAATATATATAGCCTATATAAAACAAAACTGTATGGTGTAACAGAGTTTTAGAGCTAGACAAATCTCTCTGCAATAATAAATATAAAATATACAGCAGACCATGTTTGTGCGGGATTTGAACCTGTGTCATCTTGATGATGAACCATCAGTTCTACCGCTCGGCTATGAATTTTGTTACTGAGAAATAACCAAACGTTTGATTCTCACATGAGCGAGAAAACGTTTTGTCTTTAGCCTGTGAGTGTAGGCCTACTTTAACCTTTTACAGTTTTAAAAGATTATATCTTATCTGTATGACCAACAATTTGTTGTAGGCTTATTTGGAAATTACCATAACTTGTAGTATTTCATCCTTAGGCTACTGTTAATAGACATTAGCCCCACTTACGTTTTGCTAAATGTCCCTTTGCGCCACCTGGCGGTCATTTCGCGTACGACTTTGAAATGCGACTGGTTTATTTTTACCGCGGTGGATGGCTAAAAATGGTATGTGGATGGCTAAAATGTGTGACTAAAAATGTGCTTTTGGCTTTCATTTATATTTTGATTGTTTGTATATATATATATATATATATATATATGTATATATATATATATATATATATATATATATATGTATATATATATATATATATATATATATATATATATATATATATATATATATATATATATATATATATATAATGAGCCTTTCATTCAGGGGTGTCACACAAGAAAGAATGCAAGGACAATATATATATATATATAAATAAATAAATATTTATATACACACACACACACACACACACACACACACACATATATATATATATATATATATATGTGTGTGTGTGTGTGTGTGTGTGTGTGTGTGTATATAAATATTTATTTATTTATATATATATATTGTCCTTGCATTCTTTCTTGTGTGACACCCCTGAATGAAAGGCTCATTAGTATGCAGTCTGCTCAGGTGAGAACTGCCTAATTATTCATGAGGGGGTTGGGCCGATCCGCCCATCCGCATATTGCCTTTGCAAACAAAAAAATGTTTTTCACAATTTAAAACAATCTATTGTTTTATGTGAATGATTAGCCAGAATGATTTTCAGATCAATTTGAAGCAAATACTCTAGGCGACAACATCCACTAGTCAAAAGTCTTGTGGACAGATATTTAGTATGTTATTTGTGGCCATATATTAGAAAATTTATTTTTTAGTTTTTTCAATAACCACGCATAAACAATATTCTCTCAAAAATACAAACATGTACATACATGTTGCTCACATATAATGGTAGCCCTGTGTGTGCTATATAGAGTGTAATTTCACCTGTGCCATTAATATGTTTATAAGCAACTGAAAAATGCACAAATGTCAGAGCATGCCAAAACATCTCAAGGACCCCGAAAACACCTCAGACCCCAGAGGGTTAACCATTCCTGCAATCGTGAGTCAGATCAGATCCGAGGACTGGTTTGTCACGATAGATCTAAAGGACGCCTATTTTCACATCTCTATCCTTCCATGTCACAGGAGATACCTGAGGTTCGCTTTCGGGGGCGAAGCTTACCAATATCGGGTTCTTCTGTTCGGCCTAGCACTCTCTCCCCGCACATTTACCAAATGTATGGATGTAGCTCTTGCTCCACTGAGACTTCAAGGCATTCGTATATTGAATTATCTCGACGACTGGCTCATTCTGGCTCAGTCTCGAGAAATGGCAGTTCGGCATCGAGATGTCGTCCTTGGCCACATTCAGAAATTGGGGTTGAGACTCAATACAAAGAAGAGTGTGCTAGAACCATCCCAGTGCACAATGTTTTTGGGAGTCGTGTGGAACTCGATTACGATGCAGGCACGAATGTCTCCCGCACGTATCGAGTCAATTCTGGCAATGGTATCCAGGTTAAAGCTAGGCCAGGCCATCACTGTAAAGCAATTTCAAAGAATGCTGGGCCTCATGGCAGCGGCATCCAACATCATTCCTTTGGCCCTTCTACACATGAGGCCCCTTCAGTGGTGGTTAAAAACCAAGGGGTTTTCTCCCAAGGGGAATCCGTTTCGTATGATCAGAGTAACGCGCAGATGCCTTCGTTCTCTACAAATATGGAAGAAACCTTGGTTCCTATCCCAAGGGCCAGTGTTGGGAGTGTCATGTCGCCGGAAAACCGTTTCGACAGACGCCTCCCTCACTGGCTGGGGCGCGGTCATGGACGGCCGCTTTGCCAGGGGTCTGTGGCAGGACCATCATCATTCTTGGCATATAAACTGCCTAGAGATGACGGCTGTGTTCAGGGCTTTGAGGAGCTTCCTCCCAGACATCAAAGGTTACCATGTCTTAGTACGATCAGACAATACGTCAGTGGTAGTCTATCTGAACCGACAAGGGGGACTCAGATCGCGCCCTCTGTGCAGACTGGCGCATCAGATTATTCTTTGGTCCCAGGGGAAAATACTGTCTATCAGAGCAATGTATATTCCGGGGGTTCAGAATCAGGTAGCAGACATCCTGTCGAGGCAGGGGCTGAGGCCCGGGGAATGGAGACTTCACCCAGAGGTGGTGAAGCTAATATGGGAGAGGTTTGGACCGATGGAAGTGGATCTATTTGCGTCTCGAGAGACGTCCCACTGTCCACTTTGGTTCTCCCTCTCACATCCAGCCCCACTGGGGTTGGATGCCATGGTACAGGCCTGGCCGAGGCTTCGCCTGTACGCATTTCCCCCGATCGCTCTGCTCCCTGGAGTCCTGGAGAGGGTCCGTTAAGAGGGCATCAGTCTACTTCTGGTTGCCCCAATGTGGCCGACCCGAGTATGGTTTTCAGACATAATATCACTCCTGATAGCTCCTCCATGGCAGATTCCTCTGAGGAGGGATCTGTTGTCTCAGGTGGAGGGCACAATCTTCCACCCTCACCCAGAGCTGTGGAAGCTGTGGGTCTGGCCTCTGAGGGGGTTCAGTACCTAAATGCTGGTCTATCAGCCGGGGTGGTTGAAACCATACTTAGCTCTAGGGCTCCGTCTACTAGGAGATTATATGGCCTCAAGTGGAATGTGTTTGTCACTTGGTGTAGAGAACACGAGTTAGATCCAGTCAACTGCCCGGTGGCTTCAGTTCTGGAATTTCTTCAAGATCGTTTCTCTGCGGGTCTCTCCCCTTCCACGCTTAACTCTCTGGGGTCGGCGGTCTCGCCGGCGATACCAGCTTACTTTTTTCCTTATCAGTGCAAAAGAGACTCAAATTACTCTGTTAACTTTGATCTTACATATAAGTGTTGTACATCATTCGATCCTGTTAAGTTTGTATTTTTTTTTGTGGAACCTCATAATAAAAACAAAGTGTTGTGCTTTTCGCCTAATAAAGAAAAATAAACATGATGCGCGTTCTGCGTTCTCTCTGTCAGTGAAGTCCATTCTGAAACGCGTCCGAAAAATCATCTGTAACTCTGCAAATACTCAGTCAAACAGGTATACAGGCACACAGGCATGAAGCCTGAATTATCTTCTTTTAAATGAAGTAATTTCTATAAAAAAAATGTTTTCTTATTTTATGTAATCTGTACGAAAAGAGAGAGATGATAGTCGTTCTCGTCTCAGCTCATTAAAGTTAATTTGACCACGCCCACGGAGCGCGCGCTCTATTCAAACACAAATGCTCTGAGGCGATCCACGCCCACACATCAGCTGGATAACCACCGAAAGAGACTCATATTACGATGCTGTGAGGAATAATAGTACTATCTTAATAATAATCCTGGAAAAAATTACCTCAGAAGTAGGCTACAGGTAGTTTCATTTGGAGGAGCAACGGATCCAGCCGAGGAAATAGGTACATTCTTTATTTTCAAGTGCTTTGTGCTAATCGCGATATGGAATAGTGTCTGTAAACAAAAAGACTGTTTGAATCGCGTTTTTGTGTGTGAATGAATGAACAGCTTTTACCTAACTATATTCCAATACTGAGATGAGTAAAAATCGACTGAAATATGTTGAAATAAAATATTTTTGTATAAGCAACGTATTAAACTGCAAATTAACATTTATATGTCCTAATCATAAAAACGATATGTTACATATGAAAGACAAGATGTCGTTTTTACTGTAAAATACTGCCACATGAAATAAGCTTGTTTGCTAAGATGTTATTATAGTGTTTGTTCGATTGTAAGCTATATTCAAACTAATTAATCCGCAACTGTGAAATATGTATGATAAAATGTATACTTTAGTATATAATACAAAGAAAGATTACATTTGAAATAGTTAAAATTTTAATTGTTGTTGTAATTGTAACCTTTTTATTAAAATAGCAAAAATATGTAGGCTACATATAAATAAATCTTAGGTAAATCTTAAAAGCTCAATATAAGCCTCCTCTTTAAATTATTTGTATTGTGTTTTATTAGTGACACATTTGGGATACATTCCCAAACTTTCTGTAAAAACAGTATGATAATTAACTGCACAATTACTAGAATTTTTTACATTTGATATTATACAATTTGCAAGCACAATTTGAAAAATAAATAAATAATTGGAACTGTGAACCAATTTTGTATTATATAGGCATATATATATATATATATATATATATATATATTGTCATTGCATTGCATTCTTGTGGCTCAGTGACACACCTGAATGAAAGGGTCATTAGTATGCAGCCCCATTATGCGCTCATTATGCGGGCCCATTGTCTTCTCAGGTGTGAATCACAGCAGGTCACACCCCTGCGCATATTGCCTTTCCAAACAAAAAGTGTCATTTTTAAATTTAAACCAATCTATTGTTTTATGTGAATGATAAGCCAGGATGATTTTCAGATCATTTTGAAGAAAAAACTCTAGGCAACAACATCCATTAGTCAAAAGTCTTGTGGACAGATATTTAGTATGTGTTTTGTGGCCTTATTTCAGAAACTTTAAGTTTTAGTTTTTTCAATAACCACGCATAAACAATATTCTCTCAAAAATACAAAAATGTACATACATGTTGATAACACATTATGGTAGCCCTGTGTGTGCTAAATAGAGTGTAATTACACCTTTGCCAGTAATATGTTTATAAGCAACTGAAAAAAGCACAAATGTCAGAGTATGTCAAAACATCTCAAGGACCCCAAAAACACCTTGGACCCCAGAGGGTTAAGGTATACGTGGCTGCCATTGCGGCTTTCCACTCACCTTTAAGTGATGGGCCTCTGGGGAGGCACCAGTTGGTCATTCGTTTTCTCCGTGGTACTCGGAGGATGAGACCGGCAACCAGATCCAGGGTTCCTGCCTGGGACCTGGCAATAGTTCTTGAAGGGTTATCCCTGGCCCCCTTCGAACCTTTGCAGTCAGCTTCGCCTAAGGACTTAACGCTAAAAGTGGTATTTCTCTTGGCTATTACCTCACTTAAGAGGGTGGGAGATCTCCAAGCCCTGGCAGTGACACCAGCTTGCTTGGAGTTTGCCCCTGGCAGAGTGAAGGCCTTTTTGCACCTGAGTCCGGGCTACGTGCCTAAAGTTCCATCTAATACGGCTCGATCTACAGTCCTTCAGGCATTCCATCCTCCACCTCATGTGTCGGCAGAAGAAGAGAAGCTTCATTTGCTCTGCCCCGTCAGAGCTTTGAGCGTGTACCTTGAGAGGTCCTCTTCTTGGAGAAGGTCGGACCAATTATTAGTATGTTTTGGGTCACCTAAGAAGGGGCTCCCAGCATCCAAGCAAACTATTAGTAATTGGATTGTTCAGGCTATTACTGAGGCTTACAAGGTGCGCGACTTGCCTTCACCTTTAGCCGTGAGGGCTCACTCAACTAGAGGCATGGCTTCTTCTAGGGCCCTTCTTTCGGGAGTACCTCTACAGGAGATCTGTGAGGCAGCCGGTTGGGCTACTCCACATACTTTTATTAGGTTCCACAGTCTCCACCTTCCTAGTACGCCTGGCGCACACGTGCTCAGTCCTTGCTGAGTGCCTAAACAGTTTCACTCCGGGACAGGCCTATTCGGTGCGTGGCCTAGTGGGCACTCGTTCCCCAAAGTGTCGATTCTCGACGCAGTGTAGAGTTCCCTCGAAAGGGAACGTCTCGGGTTATGACTATAACCCTTGTTCCCTGAGAAGGGAACGAGACACTACGTCGTTCTGCCACGCCCCTTGAGGCCTTGGAGCGTCTTGCTTCATCGCGAGGCTAGTGTGTGTTGTGACAGCATCACTTTTATACGTCACGACGCAACACCAATCAGGATTGGATTAGTTTCATTCATACTTCAGAGGCGCACGCTTAGGGAGCGTCCCCAAAGTGTCGATTCTCGACGCAATGCCTCGTTCCCTTCTCAAGGAACAAGGGTTATAGTCATAACCCGAGACGTTACTCTTAAAGGGTTAGTTCACCCAAAAATGAAAATTCTGTGAGTAATTACTCACCCTCATGTTGTTCCGACCCCGTAAGACTTTCGCTCATCTTCGGAACACAATTTAAGATATTTTTGATGAAATCTGAGAGCTGGATCACTCCTCCATAAGCTTCTTAATGGATCGAAACTGGCCGGCCTAGAAAAGTTAGTAAAAACATTGTTAAAATAGTCCAAGTGACTACAGTGGCTCAATCTTAAGTTTAATCAAGCGATGAGAATACTTTTTGTGTGCAAAAAAAACAACAATAACGGCTTTATTCAACTATTCATTTTCTTCGGTGTGTGCCTCTGATGCTGTGTGGGCCGCGAGAACTGAGAAGATGACGCTCATCGATCATTTGATGGGAAAGTGTGAAAGGTAAAGCCGTTTATTTTGCGCCATCGGTAAGGAAATTAACTTTTCTGGGCCGGCAGAATGAAATTACATAGAAGCCTAAGGAGTGAGCCAGCTCTCAGATTTCATCAAAACTATCTTAAATTGTGTTCCAAAAGATGAACGAAAGTCTTACGGTGTTGGAACAACATGAGGGTGAGTAATTACTGACAGAATTTTCATTTTTTGTGAACTAACCCTTTAATGTTTGATTATCGCCCTTTTGTTTTATTTAATAAAGTTACGCTGCATTTACATAGATCCGCTGTGATCGCCCCTGTTATCGTCCTCAGACAATCCGTGACAGAGTGATACTTTTAAATTTCTGAAAATCACAGAATTTTAATTTATTTTTTGCTCTGAACAGGTCTTGACAGCTACTAGTTCAACCCATTCAGGCCAAACACTTTCATAAAAGAAATGTGTTTGGGTCATTTTGACCTGAAGAAAATTTTATTTTCCACGAAAATACTAGTTAATGTTATCACATTTGATTGACACTTTGGTTTGGATTGGATTGTTCACAAAGGGTATAACTACTTCTCAAATGTTTTTTTGACAATTTTCGTACTTTTTTAGAGGGGCTTTTGTCACCTTGTTACACTTGTGGTGTTCTCTGTCAAAAAGGATATTATCACTCAATATTGGATTCAATCTTTTTGTCAACTTGTTCTCTTTCAATTAGGACTGGTTTTATATTTCTATTTGCATCTGATTAATCATAGGTCTCATAAATCAAATCAAATTTTTTGAGTAAAAAAAGCATTATTTATGAATGTGTGTGTGTGTGTGTGTGTGTGTGTTAATGTCAGATGCAGTTCAGGGTAGGATCAAGTTTTCTATTATCTATCACAGGGGTCTCCAACACGTCGCTCGCGAGCTACCAGCTTGTGGCTTGATTGGAGGTAGCTCGCCAAGCGTCTTTTGCGAGCTCAACTTCGGTCAAATGTTGGCGCGCGGAAAGCGCGGTCATAATTGAAGCGACAGCGACACGCTAATTTTTTCCAGGCGCAGTAAAATGAAAAAGTCTCTACTTTCTAGAATGCTGCAAACGCACCGCAGGTCATGTGACAAGAACCAACTAGTCAGCTTCACCCTTTCCGTAACAACATTGAAAGCTCAGTCAACATGAAGGATGGGGTGTACTCAAACACTACTGGTGTTTTTCTCTGAACTCCGTAAATAAATCTTGTAGCAGAGCATCCATTAGCTACTAAAACTTTGTCGTTGTGTAGAGTGCAGTGCATGGTTGCATAGCAACGACAGACACCACGGGAAATTCGGACCGAATTTTACAAAAAGATAAGCTTATGTGCATTATAAATGTCAGTAATTTATCTTTTTTTGACTCATTCTTTTTATAAAAGAATTATCTGAAATATGTGAGGTTTATCTTTTTATAAAACCTTTTTTGTCAAAACTTTATTTGAACTTGTACCTAGTAGGCTAGATAACATGTGGTACAGACACTCTTTTGAAATCTGGTCATCCTTTTTAATGTTATTATTTTAATGTTTATGTAAACAAAAAGTGCATAGTGATGCTAATTTTTATTTGTTAATTGCTAGTTTTTGACATAAAACTTGTTGAATTGATTTCATTGTGTAGTACTTTTTGAACAGGATTCGTTGATAACCGTGATCATTATGGTCACTATAATCATGAAATTAAATGTTCATGCCATTTCATCTCTAGTTATGATCAACTAAAAGCAACTATAATTATGTACTTTTACAGTATAATATGCAAAGTACAAATTTCTATAAAAAAATGAATCTCTGATTCTGTTATTTTCTCTGACATTTAAGGGTGACATATACAGGCCTACAAAACTCTTTTAGGTCTAAAACAGTTTGGATAGTTGTTAATAGGATAGTTGTGAGGCATTATTTAAGAGATTTAAGTAGGCTATTTTATTACATGAGTAGCTCTGCCACTTTCATTTTTAAAAAGTAGCTCTCAAATGAAAAAAAGTTGGAGACTCCTTGTATAGAGCAATACTCTAATGGAATTAGTGGGCTAAAGTCAGTCACACCACCTCGACTTTCTTCTAAATAACGCACATTTCATTCATAATATCACAAATATAATTCAATGTAGAACCGCCACTGAGCATGTGTATGCATGTATCCACACAGGTCCAAGGGCTCGATGTTTGCAAGCACACATGCACATACTGTATGTGTACATGAACATAATGAACATGCTCCTGAAAACGAGAAATTTCTCTTATTTTCAGTCTCTCCCATTTATTTATTTATTTATTTAGAAAAGGGACAGTGTACATTAATCAACATTCACGAATGTAAATGTACCCAAATTAGCCCGAAGGCTAGTTTTCATTGGTAGTCCCTTTGCCAGATGTTATTAGGCCTAAAACTAGAGAAAAGGGTAAAACATTATAACAATAATAGAACTAGAACTTGTAAACAACTCTGTAAAATACAATTAAACATATTATATTGTTTATATATATATATATATATATATATATATATATATATATATATATATATATAATTATATATCATGTTGTTATGAGTTAAATACTTAAAATGAAATTATTATTAATAATAAAGGAAGCAGCATTAATGTTCACAACATTGTTGATTATGAAGAAGCCAATTCTTAAAATTATGCTTAAATGAGTTAAATGATGAGCATTCTCCAATTGAGTGTGGTACAGTATTCCACTGATGTGATGCTCTGAATGAAAAAACAGCTTGACCAAACAAATTATACAATCGTCTCTAATTGCACCTCTTGTTACTCTGTTTTTAGTCTATTTAAATTGAATAAAATCAGCCAGAGGAGGAGGAGCCAAACCATGCATAATCTTATGAACTAAACAAACATTTTTAAAGTTGATTAGATTTTCCCAGCTAAACAAGTTATACTTATTTAAAATGTGACAATGATGAAAACTAAATTGTTTTTTATCAAAAATTGTATGTGCTTGTTTGTATAATAATTCCAATGGTTTTAGAACTATTAAATATGTATTAGACCAGCTTGTAAAACAATATGTGACATGAGACAAAATCATAGAGTGAAAATATATCTTTGCAGCCTCATTTGATAAAGAATTTCTAATAAACCTAAAATTAACCAAGTTAAATGTAACCTTTTTGCAAACATTTTTTATGTGGGTTTTGAATACAGGAGTCCAGATTTACCCCTAGATACTTACATTTTGAAACAACCTGTAATCTCTCTCCTGAAATAAAAATGTCCTGCTTTGTATCAGCACTATGTCCTTTAGAAAAGAACAGACTGTTTTTGACACATTTAATTTCAGATAACTCTTATTAAGCCAGGATGTAACTTTTACCATAACATCTGTCAACTTTTTTGCAACCTCTTCTGCATTTTTACCATGTGTGAACATGACTGTATCGTCAGAATACATTAGAATATTGCATTGCTGACACACCATGTAAATTATTAATATACATGCCAAAGAGAATTGAGCCCAATATGGACCCTTGTGGAACACGATTCACTTCCAATGGCCGTCCATTTTTGACCGGGAACACCACAAGTGTGACTCTGTGCCATTTTTTTTACAAAATAAAAGCATTTCAAAACAAACCTTCCTGGTGAAACATTAAGGTAGACTAGTGTGATCAACAGTGCACTTTTTTTTTCCATAATTTATATAATATTTCCAAAATTATTAAAAAATAATGCTTTTATTTACTCAAAAAATGAGATGCCTACTCTCAGATAAATGAGGCCTACGATTAATCAGATGTAAATAGAAATAAAAAAACTAGTCCTAATTGAAAGAAAACAAGTTGATAAAAAGATTGAATCTAATATTGGGTGACAATATAGCAATAGCATAACAAGTGATTTATAAGCTATTTTTTATGGGCATTTTTGACCGGGAACATCACAAGTGTTATAGGGTTTTGAACACAACCTGAGGGTTAAAAAGTTGCACATGCACATTTTGCTACTTGCTAACACTGACTGAATTTAATCAGGAAAATTGGCCTTGATATTAACCTTGATAATAGATGACAGTGCTTAAATGAATCACGATGTCCTGAATTCAGAAACTTCTACCTGAAGTGCCATAAAAAGGAAGGAAACAAAAGACAAGAAATGAAAGAAGAAAAGAGGGGGGGAAAGTAAATAGCAGAAAGACGTGTCCTTAAGTGATAAAACAACAAAAACCAGGAGACCAAATAACTCTTTTCATAATGTGAAGAAAGCAGGAAGCGAGAGGTAAGAGGAACAGACATCAACTCAAGAGTCCTTGAAGGAACAATGGTGCTTTAGTTTACCCGAATATGTGCGCACTGAAAAACCTTGTCACTCTGAACCCAACTGAGTCTTACTAAAAAACTCTCCATTAAATGAACTACTCTCCTTGTGGATGCTGGAAGACACATTTGTCTTATTTGAGGATACATGAGCATTAGAAGAACCCTATTAATCCAACACAGGCACAAGGGCTAATATCAGTGCGGATATCTCTGAACAGAGTATTACATTAAGCTGGGAGGACTTCAGTGCAAGCCAGGGGTCATATGGGATTCCAGAGCTTTTTAGAGTTTAGCTCAGATAGCATCTGCAGGATTTCTATGGAAACAAATGACCTTTACAAAGTAATATTCCTATAATTACCATCAGCGGCAACATCTGCTGTGGCATCCAGGGATTGCTTGCAACAATAGGTGGTGATCCAAAATGTCCTGAATCATTTACTAACAGAAAGCAAAAATGAAGAGTTACAGGATGTTATCCAGCAGTTTAAAACAAGGTATTTCAAAACACAAGTCCCAGAATAGATTTTGTCATATCTAATATCGCTTTCATATATATATATATAAAAGGTACCGCCACAATTATTTTGGACTCTATTTTGCTTATTTGTTGTTTGCTAGTGTGTCAGAAAGCCAGAGGGAGAATTTCCTCAGAAAAAAAATTATTCGATCTTGCCTGTTGCTTGCAGTCGAAATCATCCTTATTCCTCCCATCCTTCTATATCTCTCCGCCGTGGGGGGAAAAAAAGGAGAGGAAGGTTTATGTAAATAATGGAAAAGGGTAATGGGCCTTTAAATACATTATTGAACTACAGGTATCTGTGAGAACACACAGACATGCAGATAAGAACACACACACACACACTTTCAGAGGCTTTCTGAGTCTCTAGCCCAAAGCTTCACAGATCTTCAATATCTCTTTATTGTGCTGTTTTCATTTTCTTAGTGGCTCTATCTCCAAACAGCCCATTTCCCACAAACATTGTGAGTAAAGGACAACAATAATTTTAATAGCATCAGTTATTCTCTCAGATGGTGTAGTGTAACACAGTATATGATGCTATGAATACCATGTTTATAAGTAAGATATAATACATTTCATTAAATGCAATTCATTCAGCACTCAATGAACAAATGGCAAATATCAGTTTACTTGGTAACGCTTCCTTTTACAGTACAGTACTTATGTGTACTTACAGTGTACTTACCTATAGAAAGTACTGGCTAATATAAGGTAAGTACATGGGTTAGGGGTAGGTTCAGGGTTAGTATCTAGTTATTACCCAGTAATTGTAATTACTATAATAAGTATGTACATGGGTAACAGGACTGTAAAAGGAAGCGTTACCGTTTACTTAAAGAAACAGCAGATCCACACATTTAAAAAAAAAAAGACTGTTATTTTAGTATTATTTACATAATATTATAATATTTATTCTTTTTTTTTTTTTTTTTTTTTTTTTTTCAGTTTTCATTTTAATTTTAGTTTAAGTTTTAGTCATTTTCTTATGTGCTTTGGTAACACTTTACAATAAGATTCCATTTGTTAACTACATTATTTAACATGAACTCACTCTAGTCCTTCAACCTAAAGTTATTTTTTTAAGTTTGTGTTTTTCATTTAATATTTACATTTTATTTTATTTCACTTCATTTCAAATAACGATTTTTAGTTTAAGTTAACAACTGTTACATCAGTTTCGCAGTTGTGGGAAAAAAAAACAAGTCACTTGTGAAGTGACTCACAAAGCAGCTCTGAAGATGAAGTTCATATGTTCATGCATATTGAGACGGCAGATGCTGAAAACACAGAGAGCGTCACGTGTGTAAGTTTGTATCAGATGAAACCAAGCAGTTCAATCACAAAGAGACATGCAGAAATCACTTATTACTGACACACACTGACTAGCTGTTGTTGTGTTTATTTATGCTGTGTGATAGGCTATTAGATTATTCCATATGAAGTAAAAATGTTCAGAGCACAAGTCAAAATTGGTTTGCTTCTTATCTGGAATGTAGATCCTTTTTAGTGAAGATTGGGAATAATTACTCTGCTTCGTTACCCATTTAATGTGGGGTCCCACAAGGGTCCATCTTGGGTCCCATCATCTTTTCATTGTATATGCTCCCATTGGGAATGATTTTTAAGAAATATGGTGTTTCTTACCATCTGTATGCAGATGACACTCAAGTTTATTTGCCGTTGAGATTTGGTAGTAAGGATTGCAACGCCACCCTCCTTAAATGTCTAGAGGAAGTAAAGCTGTGGATGGCTGAGAATCTCGTTCAATTGAATGAAAATAAAACTGAGATTATTATCTTTGGTCGCACAGCGAGTAGCCAAACGCTAGTCGACCACTTAGGCCCATGGAAGGGGCACCTAAGGGAACAGGTAAAGAACTTGGGAGTCATTTTTGACTCATCCATCATTTTTGATCGACAAATAAGGACAGTGGCTCGAAATTGCTTCTTTTATTTAAGAGCAATGGCAAAGTTGAAACCAATACTTTCAGCAAGCAACCTGAAAAAAGTTGTCCATGCTTATATTTTTTCCCGTCTTGACTACTGCAGTTCACTTTACGTTGGGACCTGTCAAACGCATATTGCCCGCTTACAGCTTGTACAAAATGCAGCCGCAAGGTTGTTGATGAATGGTAGGAAAACGGACCATGTTACTCCCTTCTTATCTTCTTTAGGCTGGTTACCAGTACATTCTAGGATACAGTATAAGATTCTGCTATATGTTTTTAAAGCACTACATGGAATGGCGCCAGAATATTTAGCTGAGCTTATTAAGCCCTACAATGCGGGTGCAAGATTAAGAGCAGCAAAGAAGTTTTTATTAACTGTTCCCCGTGTACGTCTTAAAATGAAAGGTGAATGTGCTTTCTCTGTCGCGGGTCCTAGATTGTGGAATAAGTTACCGTTGGATGTTAGATCTTCCATAAATTTTAATGTTTTTAAGGGCCGCCTAAAATCGCATCTGTATTCTTTGGCTTTTTAGTACAGTGTACTTGGATGTTTTTCTGTATGTTTTGTATGTCTACATGTTTGCTGGTTTCTTCTTATTGTGATGTACAGCACTTTGGAACTACAGTGGTAGTCTGTAAGGTGCTATATAAATGAATAAACGAAACGAAACGAGAGCTTTTTATCATTATCAACGTAAATTTTATCGCAATCTTAGTATGATATCGTTTATCGCCCAACACCAAGTGGAGGGTACCATGAGGAGTGAATAACGACTTAAATTTTGGTTGGTTCCTCACAAAAGTAGACTTGGAATATAGTGCACAAGTCAAATGGACCACTTTTATGGTGCTTTATTGTCTATTTTGGTGGTTGAAAGCCACGATGACAGATGACAGAATTTAAACTATTCGTAACCCATTTTAAATGTGTAGTTTCACTATGCTTTCTGCAAACATACCTGTTTGTTTCACAAGCACAGTTGTGATTTGGGCTGATGTTGACGAACCGTGGCCTGTGTATGACATTGACTCTTCACTCAAGTGGATGCAGCCCTCTTCAACACACCCTCAGACAAGTTCTTTACCGAACTCCATCCCTCGGGGACGCAAGAGATTGTTTTTCCATGTTTCTCCTGTTTTTCACGTCTTTCCACTTCTCGCTCCCTCTTGCTTTCCTCCTTCAATTAATCCCACTGAGACCACCGAAGAGAAGAAGGAGAGAGGAAGAGAATGAAAAGGAGAGAAATAACGAATGACGATCTTCCACGGCATGGTACCACTCAAGTGGCCATTAGTGCAACTCTCTCAATCTCTTTAATGAACTGATCAGACCTAATGACTCCCAAACACACCCTCCCTTCATGCAGACAGATGTAGTGGGTGGCATATACAGATTAAAGGCATGTGATTGGTGGAGAGGAACGGACAGGTTTGAGCGATATAAAATAGCGTTTTTGTTTTTGAACGTGCCCACTAGCAAAGTCCACTTGGATAGTTTGTTTTCATATTTAATCCAGAACTGCTCTAATGGAAGTTAATTAGTTTCAAATAATCAATTCTCCCATAATTACCCATGAATCATGGCTAAATATGAGAATGGTTACAATAAAAAGTGAGCAAACGGCCCAAAGCTGGCCATTTGTCCTACTCTAGAACATCATTACGGCGCATAGGACAGAACAAACCATTTTTCCCCAGTGTCTATCTGTCTCACTCACTACCAAATCATAGTCATTGGATGAAGTTTGACAGTAAACAGTCTTGGTATTAGGATGGATGCTGTTGAAAGTCAATTTTCAGCCCCTCTCCACCACACCTCCACAATTTCCATCTTCTATTTGGCCTGTGTATGCAGCTCAGGTTGGTACTTCAGGTGTGATGGCCGTCATCTTTCTTTGGCAGAGAGGATGATGTCACCTTTCTGGGATGGGCGATTTTTTTCTGCCGTACTTTTTTGGGTACCGTTCATAGCAGAACAACAACCCAACAATGATTACTCAACGGCATAGATTATGACAGGCCAATCTATGTGAGAAATAACAACAAGACATCACAGTCAGGATTAAGAGAGGGAGAGACAGAGAGAGAAGAGGGACAAATGCAAAAGGATCGAGTTGAAAAGAGTGAGGGGGAGCAGCTGAGAAATTAGAAGACGGAAAGGAAATAAACACTAAAGAAAAACAAGAATAATTGAAAAGCCAAGGATGAGAGGAGACTGGTTAAGAAAGAGCCATGAAGTGGAGGGAGAATAAAGGAAGAGAAGCATGCAGAAAGAGATATGAGAGAGGAAGAGAGTCAGAAAAGCGAGAAAGAGGTGGTGATTTAAGAGATTTAAATAGAGGGAGAGACAGAAATGACATTACATAAATGACAAGAGATAATAGTGATATTAGGGCTGTGCGATATGACGATATATATCGGATGGACGATATAAAAAGCCTATCGTTTCATATTATGCCATATCGTTTATATCGTGGTGTCGCAAAAAAACATTGTTTACGGCAAAAATTTGGATGACTGCAATCTTTCACGCCACATGGGGATGCAGGCAGAAACGTGAATAACAGCATGAATGAAGGGGTGACAGAACCGGGTGTTTCCGAGCAGGAGAAGAACCAGCCAGAACAAACCGAGGAGCTCGTTCCTAAACGAGGGGCTAGATGGTTTGGTTAACTTTCTATTTGTTGTATTGACCATTTTAGGGTGGTTTGGATAAATAAACGCCAGTCTCAAATAGAGGCCTGGTCTGTTTTTTAGTTTCGGTTTGTATTTAATCTTCTAAAACCCGTCAGATCGTCTGTTTAAACCAGTTCTGTGGTGCAGATTGTGCGCATCTGGGCGGAGTTGTTAGCGCAAGCAGAGTTAGCGGAGGCCGGAGAGAGAAGGAGATCGTTTTACAGGGTATAGCCTTCATTCTTTCTTGTTGATGTGTTTCGGGCAACAAGTTCATAGGCTCGATGGATATTACCAGTAATGTATTGTTCAGCCCATGGCTGTCACATCGTTTCGTTTTTTTTTTATTCTGCCAATAATCTAAAAGCTATGGTTATATTAAATGTACAATTATCGTTATGTATATACTGACTTCACCCTGTGCTGCAACATACATTTAGTTGTACATTCATTTACAGAAATCAGCTGGTTGAATTCAAATTGATGCTGTTATCGGATTTTCAGGTGATATTCCCAATTCATTCAGTTAACGGACGCTCTGAGGTAAAGTGTTCAGACTGCAGACTAAGCAACGATTGTATTTAATTGTACAGTACTATCATAACATAGTACAGACATGATCTTAATTCCATAATGTCCTTAAACATAACAATTTGCTGGCCATAAACTGACAGCGCGCGTCCGGTGTGCGATACCTCGAGTTGCTATAGACACGGCGCGCGCGCTTCTCGTCCGGTGAGCGACCCCCTTTAGACATAATAAAGTAGCCTAGGCTAATTCTTAGATTAACGGATTTGTTAAACACATTTATAAATAAAACGTAATCTTCGTTATCTCTAGGCCTACACTAAATTAAAGGCCTGTCTCATAGACGCCTGCCTCAAATACAAGCCGGTGCAGTTCGGCGATTTGGGAAAATAAAAGCCCGGGCTATTATTTGATGTTTTACAGTATATCGTGATATATATCGTTATCGGGATATGAGATTACTTCTATCGTGATATGAGATTTTGGTCATATCGCCCAGCCCTAAGTGATATTACAATGCAGAAAAGAAAAGAAATATTAAAACAGCTTCTTCTACATGGCACTGAGATTAAAACGAGACTAAATTGGGACTTCTGCTTAAAGGTGCACCATGGATGGAATGTCAGTCATATTGGACTTACTGATAGTTATTGATACTTGTTTTTAGAATGCCACTGTATAAATTCTCAGTAGCCATGATTATTCCATGAGCAAAAAAAAAGTCCAATAAAAAAATAAATAATAATAATAAGAAGAAAATTAGATAATAAATCATTTTTTAAAAATTCAGCAAAAACAATAAAAAGAGGGTTACTAAGATAAGGCAAGTAGTATGTGACTGAAACTAAATAAAATTAAATTAAATAAATAAAATAAGATACTAACCAAAGCAGAATAAATTTTGAATTTACTCAAAAGTAAAGTGCCTCTCTTCTTCACACACACACACACACGTAATCAGCAATCATTCTCTGTCTGGACCAACGACGTCATCATCATCTTCATTTACACGGTAGGGAGCTCACAGCAGGACAGCTGTGTGTGTACACTGATGTGGATTTGAAAGGAGTGAAAATACCTTTTTTCCACATCACTTACCTCTCCTCTGTTCCTTTCCATCTCTCATCAGTCCACAATTCTCCCTTCATACACACACATCCTCAACTTTTATCCTCACCAACCCCCTCCCATCACCTCTAACTGCTCTTAACTATAGTCTCCACGCACATGTTCATCACCTCCTCTCTTTTCCCGCCTCAGCTACGCTTATCTCTGTCCACCCGGTCTGCATTTCTCCCTCCGCTGCTGTCTCCTCCGGTCCCCGGCCCCATTCATACATCCGGGCTGTGGCAGGCTTTTGGCCCCCAGCAAAGCGCTTTCAGAGCACTCTCATTTTCCTCCTGTCCTATCAGTGCTGATCTGCTGTCAGTTAACCAGGCCCGGGCCGAGCTCTCAGGCTGTTCCCACTGATCCCCTGTCAGTCATCCAGACCTTCCGTTAGCTTCCTGACCATTCCCAGCTGCTTGTTATTCCGCACAGAGAGCAATCTGTAGAATTCTCAAAATAGCAGAGTAATGGATTCCTGGCGTCACTGAGGCACTTTAATGCCCATAAGCCTGCGGGTGTAGAGAACTCTGGTCATGTGCACTGCTGGGGGACACAGTGGATCTCATTTAGCAAGACTGCATAGTTTAAAATCGCAAGGTGTACGAAACTGGGATTTTAGAGCCAACTTAAACCCGGAAAGAAGATTTCCGCATGCTAAACATACAACAGCACACCGGCGCATACTCGAGTGTAATTGTTACGCACATTTATCGGTCGACTGGTCTAGCTAGTTAAAAATGAATGAAAAAGGCATGAAATGAGAAGTATTGAATTTTAGACAGGTAGGAGCTAGCCATGGGCTTAGAGGGCTAATTTAAAAGTCTATTAGTCTTTATGGACTAAAGGAGAACTTGGTTGTCAGTCATCGCCATGACAACAGGTCGGCCCTCCAAATCTTTAAACTTCAATGAGTGAGTGAACGAGACAGCAAGTGAGTAAACAGACGGCAAAGTTCACACAAGTTTACAGTCAAGATTACAAGTTAACATTTCGCACACAGCACAAATAAAATAAATACAATTAAATTGAATTTTATACATTTTATCATAAAAAACAGACCTGAATAAAATCAGAATTTACTGTCACATTCACTGTGTCTTCGTCATCATCTTGAAAAAAAAAACATTTTTATAAAAATTGTATTCACTGTGGTCTACAATGTCTTCATCATCATCTTGAAAATTAAATTAAATTAAAACCAGATTAAAAAAACAATAAAAAAGCAAAAACAATAAATTGTTACTAAGATTTGTAGTATTTGTCGGAAAAAGAATTTTAGATAGGTAAGACCACTGATCTACACTCACCTAAAGGATTATTAGGGACACCTGTTCAATTTCTCATTAATGCAATTATCTAATCAACCAATCACATGGCAGTTGCTTCAATACATTTTAGGGGTGTGGTCCTGGTCAAGACAATCTCCTGAACTCCAAACTGAATGTCAGAATGGGAAAGAAAGATGATTTAAGCAATTTTGAGCGTGGCATGGTTGTTGGTGCCAGACGGGCCGGTCTGAGTATTTCACAATCTGCTCAGTTACTGGGATTTTCACGCACAACCATTTCTAGGGTTTACAAAGAATGGTGTGAAAAGGGAAAAACATCCAGTATGCGGCAGTCCTGTGGGCGAAAATGCCTTGTTGATGCTAGAGGTTAGAGGAGAATGGGCCGACTGATTCAAGCCGATAGAAGACCAACTTTGACTGAAATAACCACTCGTTACAACCGAGGTATGCAGCAAAGCATTTGTGAAGCCACAACACGCACAACCTTGAGGCGGATGGGCTACAACAGCAGAAGACCCCACCGGGTACCACTCATAGGAAAAAGAGGCTACAATTTGCAAGAGGTCACCAAAATTGGACAGTTGAAGACTGGAAAAATGTTGCCTGGTCTGATGAGTCTCGATTTCTGTTGAGACATTCAGATGGTTGAGTCAGAATTTGGCGTAAACAGAACGAGAACATGGATCCATCATGCCTTGTTACCACTGTGCAGGCTGGTGGTGGTGGTGTAATGGTGTGGGGGATGTTTTCTTGGCACACTTTAGGCCCCTTAGTGCCAATTGGGCATCGTTTAAATGCCACGGCCTACCTGAGCATTGTTTCTGACCATGTCCATCCCTTTATGGCCACCATGTACCCATCCTCTGATGGCTACTTCCAGCAGGATAATGTACCATGTCACAAAGCTCGAATCATTTCAAATTGGTTTCTTAAACATGACAATGATTTCACTGTACTAAAATGGCCCCCACAGTCACCAGATCTCAACCCAATAGAGCATATTTGGGATGTGGTGGAACGGGAGCTTCGTGCCCTGGATGTGCATCCCACAAATCTCCATCAACTGCAAGATGCTATCCTATCAATATGGGCCAACGTTTCTAAAGAATGCTTTCAGCACCTTGTTGAATCAATGCTACGTAGAATTAAGGCAGTTCTGAAGGCGAAAGGGGGTCAAACACAGTATTAGTATGGTGTTCCTAATAATCCTTTTGGTGAGTGTATATGACTGGAATGCTCATTGTGTTCTAAACTGCCATATAGGAAGCCAAAAACACTGTTTACAATACCGTTACAATAAACTTGAATGATTTACAATACCTTAGGTCATCTTGAGGAGTATTCCTCCAATTTAAAAAAAAAAGAGGCTACAGTTATTATCTGAATTCTATTAAATGTTAATAAAATGTAGCATACCTAAAATATGTGTATGCCTTGATGAATGAAATCATAAAACATTTTTAATTCACAGTTGAGGGAAACTGGAATGTAACTGGTTTCCATTGCAAATATTATTGGTATTGGCTTGTCAACACTAGTGTGTCTACTAGTGTGTTATACACTACAGTTCAAAAGTTTTAGATTGGTAAGATTTTTTAATGTTTTTAAAGTCTCTTCTGCTCTTTTTCTACTGTTTTAAACATTGATAATGTTGAAATTTTCAGTGGCTTCACTTTTTATAATGCCTTGGGTAAGATAGCCATGGGCTTAGAGGGCTCATTTACAACTCTATCAGTCTTTATGGACTAAAGGAGCACTTGGCTGTCAGTCATCGCCATGACAACGAGTTGCCCCGCCCACTCTTTAAAGCTCAATGAGAGAGCGAATGAGACCGCGAGTGAGTAAATAGACGGCAAAGTTCACAAGTTTACAGTCCGCGGGGAGATGTCAGGACTCTGACACCTGAGCGTCCTGTAGACATTTCGCACACGCCTACCACATCTATCATCTCTCTCTCCATTCCCCCATCCATCTCGCTCGCTATCCCTTCACCACGCAGCCTTTAAATCTCCTCAATCACTCATCCGGCTGAGCAGAGCCCCCTTTCCTGCTGTCCCATGGGGCTACTTTACATATCGAGCTACGGATTGAAACAGCAACTGTTACGGCACCCCATCAGACAAGCTGGACCCAGACGAGCCTTCCTAATATTTAACATTCCACACTTTTTCCTTTAAAACCACCTATTTCCATTCTTCCGAAGTATTTCCATCAGGACCCAAGCTATGAGTGCAAAACCAAAAAGCAGTCAACAATGTAACTACACTGCGAGAGAATGACGTGATACAACAACACTTGAATTCTCCTGCTAGGCTCTGGCTCAATACACATAGTGACAAAATAATTAAGAGATTAAAGAATTAAAAATGATAGTAGATTATTGTATATCTTGTACATCTGTAAGGGCAGGTGGGGCAGAGAGCCACACCAAAATATTAATCCAAAACACAGACATCTATATAAACTGAATCAGTAATAAATTGTAAATGTGTTCAGCCTTCTGTAACAAATATTTCCATATTTTCTAGACTATTTTAAGTTGTGAGCAGGATATATATAAAATTTAGCCCATTGCTTTGGCAGGAATGAATTGTGATACAAAGCGGGGCAGAGGGTGTCTGAGGCCCTGTCCCAAATGACACACAGCATGTGCACTTACCGTAAGATAAGCAAGACTGTAGGGCCTTTGCGGCCGAAATGTGCCCTCGATGCACAAAAAAATTCTAATTTAAATCTGTGGTGAACAATGGAACTGCAGCACGCTCTAATTGTGAGCCAATGGGGGCAGATTTCAGACTGCCCGGCTTATTTTCACGTTACCTTACGTAAACCCCACTCCAGACCACGACGATATCAATCCACGCTATGTGTATATATTAGTCTGCATCGGGTCAGTAACTAGTTGGTACATCTGCTCTTTGTATCAAATTAATGAAAGTTTAAACATGCTCATGTGAATAGCCTTTATATAGTTCTGTTGTGTTTGCTTTATGTTTGTTCGGTAAATAGAAATTACTTTCATTACCTCACCGGAATTCCTCAAAAACTTGTAACATTCTATAACAACATTCTTTCGGAGGCAATAAATACTACATTAAGGCAAAACCAAGATAGCATTCTATGATTTTGTGTTGTGTCGCTCCCGAGAATGCAGCGTGTAAAACTTAACTAAAACTTGTTTATTGTTACTCACTACTTCTGCGAGTCAGTGTTTCCTGACAGTATTGTGACATACACTCACCTAAAGGATTATTAGGAAGACCATACTAATTCTGTGTTTGACCCCCTTTCGTCTTCAGAACTGCCTTAATTCTACGTGGCATTGATTCAACAAGGTGCTGAAAGCATTCTTTAGACATGTTGGCCCATATTGATAGGATAGCATCTTGCAGTTGATGGAGATTTGTGGGATGCACATCCAGGGCACAAAGCTCCCGTTCCACCACATCCCAAAGATGCTGGGTTGAGATCTGGTGACTGTGGGGGCCATTTTAGTACAGTGAACTCATTGTCATGTTCAAGAAACCAATTTGAAATGATTCGAGCTTTGTGACATGGTGCATTATCCTGCTGGAAGTAGCCATCAGAGGATGGGTACATGGTGGCCATAAAGGGATGGACATGGTCAGAAACAATGCTCAGGTAGGCCGTGGCATTTAAACGATGCCCAATTGGCACTAAGGGGCCTAAAGTGTGCCAAGAAAACATCCCCCACACCATTACACCACCACCACCAGCCTGCACAGTGGTAACAAGGCATGATGGATCCATGTTCTCATTCTGTTTACGCCAAATTCTGACCATCTGAATGTCTCAACAGAAATCGAGACTCATCAGACCAGGCAACATTTTTCCAGTCTTCAACTGTCCAATTTTGGTGAGCTCTTGCAAATTGTAGCCTCTTTTTCCTATTTGTAGTGGAGATGAGTGGTACCTGGTGGGGTCTGCTGCTGTTGTAGCCCATCCGCCTCAAGGTTGTGCGTGTTGTGGCTTCACAAATGCTTTGCTGCATACTTCGGTTGTAATGAGTGGTTATTTCAGTCAAAGTTGCTCTTCTATCAGCTTGAATCAGTCGGCCCATTCTCCTCTAACCTCTAGCATCAACAAGGCATTTTCGCCCACATGACTGCTGCATACTGGATGTTTTTCCCTTTTCACACCATTCTTTGTAAACCCTAGAAATGGTTGTGCGTGAAAATCCCAGTAACTGTGATTGTGAACTAAGATTGTGAAATACTCAGACCGGCCCGTCTGGCACCAACAACCATGCCACGCTCAAAATTGCTTAAATCACCTTTCTTTCCCATTCTGACATTCAGTTTGGAGTTCAGGAGATTGTCTTGACCAAGACCACACCCCTAAATGTTAAGAAGGTAATGGATGAACCCAAGCGCAGACAGTATATAACACTCAACATTAATTTATTGACAAAAACAGGGAAAACAAAACCCACGAGGGGGCAAAACAAGACTGGAACAGGAATGACTAAACTAGACTGAGACTTGACAAATAACTAGACGATAAACAAAACAGCAAACATAGAATCAGGATTTCTCTCTGGACAATACTCTTGACAAATACTCACAGGGACTCTCACAAAGTTTCACACGCAGATAAGAATCACAATGAACCAGCACAAGACAGCAAACACAAGGGGATAATAAAGGGAACACTAATGACAAAGACAGGTGAAGCTGACTAGACAAGGACAGGTGAAACTGACTAGACAATAATGACGAGACGAGGATAAGTTATAACAAGGGGGCGGGGTGACGTAACGAGACAACACAAGCACATGGCTCAAAACACAAGACCATGTGCTTGCACACAAAACATGATTCTGTCATGATCCTGCCTCAAGACTAGAGAAAATCAAGGACACGAGGGCAGAATCGTGACACCTAAATGCATTGGAGCAACTGCCATGTGATTGGTTGATTAGATAATTGCATTAATGAGAAACTGAACAAGTGTTCCTAATAATCCTTTAGGTGAGTGTACATCCAATATCAGATTACAGGATATTTTGGAAGATCAAGTTGACATTTTGATTAAACATTACGAGGTCAGAAAAAAGAAAGAAACATATGGACTGTTCACAATAAGATCACTATCATACATTTACAAATGAGGGCAAGTTTTCAATTCATGCCGATTTTAATGAAGACTTTTCACTATGGAAAATGCGAATGGGAAAAAACTTCTGGAACTAAGACAGTTTTAAAAAAGGTCAGTCACTCTTATACCCCATTAGACTTTCCTACTCCCCTGCAGTATACAGTGGTTTCAGGAAGTGAGTCACCACTGTCTGCACTTCCATAGGTCACCACAAAACTCACTCACTTTAAACTGTTTCATTGACTATAACAGGAACGTTCTAGTATTGTTACATCACATCGCTCGCTTTCAGCGTGAACGAGCTGTAAAAGAGGGGTTTTTTTTATTATTAAAACGAGTTGTGCACTCCAGTTGCGAGAGGTGCTTGTGTAATACTGTAATCCAATTCAGTGAATTAAAAGCACTGGGAAGTTTTCTCTCAGCACGGCGATAAGAGCTGTGGATTAATCTGCCGAGTGTTTCTGACAGGCAATTTGATAAACAGCCACTTATCTCTGGGGCAGCTGCACAGGAAGAGAACAAATAAATCATCAGAGGAAAGAAAGAGAGCGACTGTATGAAATAGGCTTTGTGTCTATGCTTCAGATGAATGACCATGAACATGTATATTCAATTAAACATGTAGCACAGAAGCTA